>NC_081388.1:14529229-14689229 GCF_030684315.1 Stegostoma tigrinum
GACAATTGGACAGGTGCATGAACAGGGAAGATTTAGAGGGATATGGGCTACGGACAAATGGCAAGTGGGACTAGTTCAGTTTCGGAAACCTGGTCCATATGGACAAGTTGGGCCAAAGGGTCTGTTTCTGTGCTGTATGACTCTACGGCAGTAGAGAAGGCTGTTAAGTGGGTATTAATTACCCACTTAAGGGTTCCAATTCACATGGAAACATAGAAGATTGGAGCAGGAGGAGGCCATTCAGCCCTTCAAGCCTCCTTCACCCTTCGTCACGATCGTAGCTGATTGTCCAACTCAATAGCCTAATCTTGCTTTCTCTCCATAACCATTGATCCCATTCGCCCAAGTGTTATATCTAGTCACCTCTTGAATACATTCAATGTTTTGGCATCAACCACTTCTTGTGGTAATGAATTCCACAGGCTCACCACGCTTTGGGTGAAGAAATGTCTCCTCATCTCCGTCCTAAATGGTCTACCCTGAATCCTCATACTGTGACCACTGATTCTGGATACACCCACCATCAGGAACATTCTTCCTGCATCAACCTTGTCCAGTCCTGTTAGAATTTTATAAGTATCTATGAGATCCCCCCTCATTCATCTGAACTTCAGTGAAAAACAACCCTAACCCAGTCAATCTCTCCTCACACGTCAGTCCCACCATCCCTAGAATCAGGCTGGTAAACTTTTGCTGCACTCCCTTGAGAGCAAGAGCATCCTTGCTCGGAAAAGGAGACAAAAACTGCACACAATATTCTAGGTGTGGCCTCACCAAGGCCTTGTACAACTGTAACAACACATCCCTGCTCCTGTACTCAAAACCCCTTGCAAAGAAGGCTAATATACCATTTGCCTTCTTCACTGCCTGCTGCACCTGCATGCATAGTTTCAGCAACTGGTGCACAAGGACACCCAGGTCCTACTGCACACTCCGCTCTCCCAATTTACAGCCATTTGGATAGTAATCTGCCTTCTTGTTTTTGCCTCCAAAGTAAATAACCTCATGAGGCCATCCATGGGGTGGGCAAAAAGATGGAAGGGTTTAGCTCACCCCTTAGCCTGCTGATTAAATGCCTCGCTCCCCAACAACAAATACCACCCTCCCAGCGAGGAGGGCATTACATCTGCCCTATGTGGTCACCTCCTAGGTTACTCTTTACCAATGTTATTGGTCTTTGCCTGTCCCTCTCAGTTTCCTGAACCATAGAAACGATTATGTTTGTTGACTGCCATTAAAAGGATGAAAGCCAAGCGAGGGCCATTATGAGCTTAACCATTGAGACATCTGTCTCAAGAGCAAAAGTCTAAGGTTGAAGAAGATGAGAAAAGAATGGGACGTAATTCAGTTGTAAAATGTGTCTGGAAGAATAGTAGACAATGTCATGTGTTGTCATTTAAGCACATTTAAGTGAGAAGTCCATGCAATTAAAGAGCATGTCTGCCAACCACTGGGAATCAGCAATGATGTTAGGGTGGCTCAGTGGTTAGCATTATTGCCTCATAGTGCCAGGGATCTGGGTGCAATTCCAGCCTCAGTTGACTGTCTGTGTGGAGTTTGCACGTTCTCCCTGTGTCTGTATGGGTTTTCTCCCATCATCCAAAGATGCGTGGGTTGGGTGGATTGGCCATGCTAAAGTGCAGGCTAGCTGGGTTAGCCATGGGAAATGCAGGGTTACAGGAACTGCGTGGGTCTGTGTGGGATGCTCTTCAGAGCAGTGGAAGGTCTCAATGGGCTGAATGGCCTGCTTCCATACTGTAGGGGTTCTATGACTCGATGATTTCCCCCAGCTCCAGGGAGGAAGGCCATTCTGCATATGAGCTCGTTTCAAACAACGACAGCTCAGTTCTTTTCCTAAATGCAGTAAATATCATTTGAAAAATCACCACAATAAACCGACTTATAGTTAATAAGCAACTTCTTGTTAAATTGCCAAAAGAATTGTTCATTTGATTATTAAGCCCTGCTCAGGATATTGGTCCCTATGTTGTCATTCATATTTTGCATTAAGGAAGCTATTTACTTGCCCTATCGCTGAAACTGCTGGAGGATTTATAACTACTGTCTTGGGTTTGCTTCTTTCCCTCATTTCCTCCTCCCAACTCCACAGCATCGTATTCTATTTGGTGAAGACCTTTTGCATCAAGGACAGAAAGGCCTCCCATTTATACAAGCAAATGAGTTCTATGATCAACGGCAGCTCTCCTCATTTCAGAGGAGACCACAGACCAGCATTAAGGCTTCATCAGTTTACCGCAGGGAGGTAACTCAATGTCCCAGATGCTATGTGTAATTTGGACATATCTCCACAGCCTGGAGCCCCAATTTCCTCAGCCATGCAGAAACAGTGATGGAAGGGTCAATATCCTCCAGAATAAAATTCCACAATCACCATTTTGTGATGAATGCACTGACTGATTTGCTGAACACTTGGCAATAATTTAGCCAGCTGTACATCTCTGACAACACCGCAATCACCAGCCTCTGATCCGTACATGTGTAAATCTTTATTATATAGCAACCAGTCCTCCCCCAGTTTCCATTAATAGTTGATTTAATTTAGCAAGTTCTAGACAACGGGATTCTGTTAACCCATTGGTTCACATGCTTCATCTATGATGTTGAGGTGATAGATTCTAGATTGGTTCAGGATTGAGCAGGGGGTATTCATAGTTTCCAAAGCTCCAAAGAAGAGTTATAACAGACTCTAAACATTAACTCTTTCTCTCCACAGATGCTGCCAGAACGGCTGAGCTTCTGTTTCTGTTTCCGAGTTTCCGAATGCATAGTGTTTTGCTATTATGTTAGGAGGATGACAGTTTGGTCAAATACTGAGCGCATCCAAGTCTTGTTGGCCACAGACTTGTAACTTATTCCCCTTCACACAAAACATAGGAATTTTTCCACAGATTGATCTTGCAGTAACTTTTATGATAAAAAAAGTTCTTTCATGGGAGGTGAGTGTTGCAGGCAAAACCAGCATTTGCCACCCTGTCTCCAAATACCCTCAGGCTGAATGGGTCTCCAGGCCATGTCAGAGGGGCATTAAGAAGCAACTACATTGCCGTCAGTCTGGAGTCACTTGTAGGCCAGACCAGGTAAGGATGGCAGATTTCCTTCCCTAAAGGACATGAGTGCCTCAGATGAGTTTTTACAATGATCGATGATTTTTCATGGTCACCGTTACTGACCATTTTATTTTAACTGAATTGAAATATCACCTTCCTGAGCTGGTTTTCAACTCCAGATTTTAAACATTGAGTGTTAAATTCCACCAGCTGTTGACACCCTTAATGTTGTTCTGAACACCAGGCAGCGTGTTAATGTGCCCATCGTTTGTGAGTTGAGATAGAACCTTGAGACAGTGACCTGCTGACTAATAATCGATACATTTGATATGCATGTTGATGCTTAATATGTTTACAGGACATGGATAGGGATGAAAATCTCCCTTAAGATTGCAAATGGATTCTGGTGGGGCAATTGTAAGAAGAGACATCATGTGCAAAGTAGGGATGTCGTATTTTTATGTGCTGAATCCAGATAGTTTCATGTCCAAGTTCGAGGAATATTTTAAGCTAATAGTAGCCACAGCTCCATGCTGCTCCCCTTTTGCACAAGGCAATTAGGGATGTTCAACAAATGCTGGACTTGTCAGTGACTAAACTGGACATTGCCTGCAGGAGTGCAACTCCAACAGCATTCAAGAGATTCCATACTGTTCACCGACATAATCCACACCTCGTCTGCCTCCTTTAACGCTCACTTCCTCCATCATGGGTGCACTGTAGAAGCAGGGTTCACCATCTACAAGATGCACTGCATTAACTCACCAAGTCTCCTCTGACCTGCAATCTCTCACTGTACAAAGATAAGAGCGACAGATGCAAACAAAGCCTATCACCTCCCAAGTTCCCTTCCTTGCCAGACACTATCCTCCTGACTTCAAACCATGTCCTGAAATTCTCTAATCTGCTGCTGTTGTTCACCATCACCCCTTCACCTGGCCAATTACAGATGGACGTCAAAGCCTGGTCATGCCAATGACACCCCGAACTCCGAAACAAATAATAAATAAGGCAGAGGTACACAGATTCTTGATTACTAAGGGGTGGAATATTATTTGGGGGCATACAGGAATGTAGAATTGAGGTTAAAATCTGATCAGCCATGATCTGATTGAATGGCAGAGCAGGGTTTGAAGGGTTGAATGTCCTATTAAAGAACAAAGAACAAAGAAACTTACAGCACAGGAACAGGCCCTTCGGCCCTCCAAGCCTGCGCCGATCAAGATCCTCTGTCTAACCTGTCATCTATTTTCTAACGGTCTGTGTCCATTTGCTCCCTGTCCATCCATGTACCTGTCTGAATATATCTTAAAAGACGCTAACGAGTCTGCATCTACCACCTTCGCTGGCAACCTGTTCCAGGCACCCACCACCCTCTGCGTAAAGAACTTTCCATGCATATCTCCCTTAAACTTTCCACCACTTACTTTGAACTCATGACCCCTAGTAATTGAGACCCCCAGTCTGGGAAAAAGCTTCTTGCTATCCACCCTGTCTATACCTCTCATGATTTTGCAGACTTAAGTTGTTCTTAAGTTTGTAATGTTGAAGAAACATTGAATGAGCCTACTGCTAATGCTTGCAGTGCAGTTGCTCTCTACGTCAATTGCATTGAGTCAGTTGTCGCTTTGTCTAAGGGTGGCACTGTGGCTCAGTGGCCAGCACTGCTGCCTCACGGCACCAGCAACCCTTGGGCGACTGTCTGTGTGGAGTTTGCACGTTTTCCCTGTGGATTTCCTCCGGTTTCCTCCCGCAGTCCAAAGATGTGCAGGTCAGGGTGGATTGGCCATGCTACATTGCCCAGGGTGTGCGGCTTCGGTGGATTAGGCATGGGGAGTGTGGGTTGGGTGCTCTTTGAAGGGTTGATGTAGACTCAATGGGCCAAATGGCCTGCTCCCACGCTGTGGTGATTCCATTTATCAGTCTACGCAAAAGAGTCAGTTGGCTGCCTTGTAGCCAACAGACTGAGAAACCAAATCTAATATTTTGACGAGTTATCTAGGACTGACCAACCTCTTGAGAGCTACATTGAGATATACAGAGAACACAAAATGATACCAGGGCCCTGGTGGAAATTGACAGAGGCCAGGCAGACTGGGTTCTTTTCCTCTTTAGGGAAAAGAAGATTTAATGAACGTGTTTAAACATCAGGAAAGGTTTGACAGAGGAGATGGCGAAAAATTCCAGTCACTGCAGGGTAGAAGATCAGAAGGCATAGGTTTAAGATCATTGGTGAAAGGGCTGGGAGGTGGGAGCGCTTTTTAAAAATGACATACGGTTACAAACTGTGGCTGAGTAGGTGAAGGGTGCAGATTTGGGATCATCTTCAAAGAGGGAATCGAACAAAAGCAGAGAAAGTATTCCGGACTGTTGGAAGGCAGCAGAGGAGTGGGGACTATAATTGGAAAGCTCTTTCAGAGACTGGCATGGGCTTTGGGAGTTCAATGAGCTCTGACTATGCTGTTGCTATGAGGCTGTGAAGATATTGATGCTTTGTAGAGAAGGAGGACAGAGAAACAGATATATTAGTGACAGCTAAGATGATTCTTCAATGCAGTGTATGAAGCCTGTGATGTGATGTGAAAATAATGAGCCCAGAACATACTCACAAATGCTTAGGCCTGTAGAACAAAAAGATGTATGTCTACACTAAATTAGCAGAGAGCAAAATGGAGACAGAAATTAGAAATAAAGAACAATACTCAAACAGTGATTATTGTTTGGAACAAGTATTAAATAAAGCTGAAATCCCTTTTTTTGTCAGCTTTTTTCTTATAATTAGTAGTCATAAGATTGAGTCTTTTTGGCTAAACCAGAGGTCAGTGGTCAGGCATTCCTTGATACATTTACTGTGGAAATGTCATGACCAATCAGAATCAAATTGCCTGGTTTAAATGTCAACAAAAGCTAGGAGGTTAACTGGTACAGTTCCCATAGCAACACCTGTACCAATCAGAGTTGACTTGCCAGCCAATGCATTATACATTATTGTTCCCTTTGAGATTTGTGTATTCTTGCAATGTTGTTCTGAAGGCAACGAGATGAAAAGCTTGGGCAAAATGGGTCTCTTGGCAGAAAGGATCGCAAGACCTTTGATCTGAATTAGAGTGTATTTCTGCTCGGATAATAGTGCATTCATCCTGAAATTCGACCACAGAAGAGACAGAATCCCATTAACTCTGCAGCTGATGTTCTGTTTCTGTGAGGGTTGTGGCTCCTGCTCTATAACACTGTCAAACCCAAAGCATAACCGCTGTCCTAATATCTTTGTATGAATATATGGAGAATGATGGAGATTTCAGATGGACTGAACAACTTGTAAATAGTTCACTGATTGTACATCAAAACCATTCAATACAGTGCATTAAAGTCTCATCTTGGATGTCTTTTTTACATGTCGTCCTCTCCAATGCAACAATATCTTCACAACCTCATAGTAACAGCACAGTCAAACCTCATTTCACTCCTCCAGCAAGTTCCAGCTCTTCAACAGAGCTCTCCAATTATAGCCTCACTCCTCCACTCCTATTCACCGTCTATCACACTGGTAGTACCCTTGCGTGTCTCCATGAAACCATCTGAACCACAGTCTGGGTCAAAAGCCAGGTTTTAAAATGGAGCAAACTTCTTTCTAAGGGACCGCTATGCAAAAAGGGGAGGGTGATGCTGTGGGAATGTCACTGACTGCACAGGTTCAGGCCAATGCCCTGCTGAGGGCATGAGCTCGAATACTACCAAGGCAGATGGAGAAAGTTGAATTCAGTGAAAGAGCTGGCATAGTGGCACCCATGCGTTGATTGTTGTAAAAACCCATCTGGTTCACTAATTCACTTTGAATGAAGGAAATCTGCCATTCTTACCCAGTCTGGCCAACATGTGACTCCAGATCAACGACAATGTGGTTGACCTTAATTGCCCTCTGGGCAATTAGGCATGGGCAATAAATGCTGACCTTGCCAGCGATGCCCCCATCCCATGAATAAATCAAACAAAAAACAAACATGCATTTTGGGACATCACCTTAGAGGTTTGTCAACAGTGTTACAGGAGGCTTGAAGGCATATTTGTAGGCATGTTTGGAATAGCTGGACATTGGGTGAGGAGGGCCACTGTTGGAGCAGGAGTTCAGGTTTTATCTGGAGCTTTGAGAGTTGCCAGAATCGGAAAAAAGCTTGCGAGGCAAGGTTGAGATATATCTGTTAACTTCTTCACCAATGAGGTATTGTTTCCTTCTTGATCCAAAGGTTCACTTTCATGTACATATTGAGGCTTAAAGGCAAAGTTTAGACTGACCATAAGAAGCACAGGTAGGCTATTCAACCCATCAAGTCTGCCCCACCATCACTGAGATTGTGATCAGTGATCTGCTAAACATCAGTTCAACTTTCCTCCCCATAACCCCTGATTCCCCTCAACGATTAGAAGTTTGCTAATTTGAGCCTTGAGTGTATTTAGTGACCCAGCCTCTGTGGTAAAGATTCACCAGCTGCTGAGGGACAAAATTCTTTATGTTAAATGTGCGACCCTTTTTCTGAGATTATGCCCTTTGGTCCTCGGCTCTCCCACAATTAGAAATGATCTTTCTGCATCTTTCTTGTCAAATTCACTAAGAATCTTGTTATGTTTCAATAAGATTGCCTCTCATTCTTCTAAATCCATGTGAGTAAAGGCCCAACGGACTCAACCTCTCTTTACAACCCAGTCCCTTCATACCCATAATCAACGCAGTAAACCTTCCCTGGGCTGTCTCCAACGCTGATACATCCTTCCCTGGATACAGGGTCAAAACACTTGGGCACTGCCACCAGCCAAAGAGAAAAGGTGAACTTCAGCAATGTTGGAACAAGTGAAGACATGCCTCACCAGCACTGCTAAAGAACAGCTTCAAATAACCTTCGTCCATTGACCTGACCATCCTGGAGCCCATGCCAATATATTCTGATCCTTAATGCCATGGCTGATGCTGGCTTAAGAATTTAAGGGAACTGGCCACTTTTTACAGCCTCAACTGAGCTACCATTGGTGGAGAAGGTATGAGTGGGACTGTCATTGGAAGACGTCACACTCAACATTTGCTCCTTCCTGAGACAGATGCATACAAACATATCTGTGCAAGTGAACACATGCACAGATACACGCTGACAAATCAAGGCATGCGCACACATTGGCAAATCCCTTCTGAGCAGGAGAGATTTGGTACACACGGGGACCAACCATTTTGTCTCCCCCTGCTTCCCAACCTCAGGCTTGTTGCCGAGCCTTCCTGCTGTGTCATTGAGTTCCTTTCCATTTGATTGTCGGATGGATCTGGGATGTTCGAAATGGCAGGGGCTGCTTTACTTGTTTGTCGTGTTGGATCTGGAGTCTCTCATTTGACAGCAGCCTATTGTTCGGCTCTCAAACTTAGATGAGCAGTCTGTATAAATTAACATAATTTTAAATAAAGATAACTCTTGTGTTCGCTCACCATGATGATAAGAGACAGTGTTGGGTAAGAGCAATATTTTCATTTCGCATCCAATACCTCAAACATGCAGTGGCATGGATCAAATTAAAAACTGGGCTCCCCTAGAGTGATCAGGTGCTCATTCCAGCTCTGCTTTCTGTCCAAAACTCAGCCGCCCATCAGTATAGCTCCCATCCTAACCTATTCTTTATTCTTTCCTGATGAGATTGCTCAATTAGTGTTGATTCCGATTTCACTTGACTGTGCTATGACAGTTCTAGGTCTATCGCTGTCAGAGTTTGTTCTGTACATGTATTCACTGCAGTGGCAAAAAAAAATTCACAACTCAAGTCATCAGATCCTTTCCTCAAATAGAAGCAAAGTTGTATTACACTGTGTTCCTTTTAAACATTCTGTCTGAGATCGTCCCTGTACAACTGCAACTCTTCCAGGCAGTTCACCTCCAAGTTGCACCAAGGTAATAACTGCAGTGCGAGAAATAAGAAGGAAGTTGTTAATTAGGTTCTCATCTCTCCCTCTCGGCTGTGAATTACTTTAGCTTTCTTTGTCACCAGTGAGCCTACACTTGGTGACATATTATTAATCTGAGACTTTTTTTTTGGGGAGCGTGGGAGTTAGCAAGGAGCTCGAAGAAAGGGACCCTTCATGCAGAGGGTGGTGCATTTATGGAATGAGCTGCCAGGGGAAGTGGTGGAGGCTGGTAAAATTACAACATTTGAAAGGCATCAGGATGGGTACATGAATAGGAAGGGTTTCGAGGGATATGGGCCAAATGCTGGCAAATGGGACTGGATTAATTTAGGATATCTGGTCGACATGGGCAAGTGTTTGTTTCCATCCTGTATGACTTTGTGAGTCTAGAATAGTGAAGCATGTTTGTTGGGCTGAACGGCCTACTCCCATTTCTAAGTTCCTCGTTGCCAGGTACTTCAATGCTCTCGTTTGCTTTCTCACTTCACAGGATCAGAGGGAAGTGGTAAAGCAAACAAGAGAATTAAACAGAGAGTATGAAAAGAGACTGGCAGCTAAGGTGAGAAGAATTCAATATCTTCTCTTTGATATGAATAGTGAAAGGGTCGTAAGAAGATGAGGGAGAAAAATAGGGACGAAAGAGGAGATTTATGCACTGAGGCAGGAGCATCACTAAGGCATTAAATTTCTCTTTTACATGTGCTCTTATCAAGGAAGATGCTGCACAGGTTATGATGACAGAGGAGGTAATCTATAGACTTGAAAGGTTTAAAATTGATAAGGGGGTGCTATTGGATATGCAGCCTGCACATAAAATGGAGAAGACACCAGGACCAGATGAGATACATTCAAGGATATGGAGGGAAATGAGAGTGGAAACGGTGGAGGCCCTGGCTATAGTTTTGCAGTCTTCCTTAGAACTAGGAGTGGTGCCAGAGTCCTGAAGAATTGCAAACATTATGCCCTTGTTTAAAAAAAAGGCACTTGACTAAGTACCGCACAATAGACTGCGAGCGACGTTAGAGCTCAGGGAATAAAATGGAGGGCAGCAACATACTTTCGAAATTGACTGAGAGATAGGAAACAGTGGTAGTTCATGGAGGTTTTCTAGACGGGCTGCAGTGCAGTTCTGCAGAGTTGGGTTTTAGGGCTCCTCCTGTTCCTGATATAATTAGACCTCAATGTACAGGACACGATTTGTGGAGAGTACAAAACTCGGACATATTGTGGGCTGTGAGACATAGCGTAAGGTGTAAATTGATTGGTGGAAATGGTAGGTGAAATGTCATGCAGAGAATGAGAAGTGATTCATTTTGGTAGGAAGACGTATAAAACAAATGATACAATTCTAATCGGTGTACAGCAGCGGAGAGATGTGAACGTAATTGTTAAGGTGGCTAGACACCGTCTGAGACAATGGTTCATAAACAGAGAGGCAGTGAGTGCAGGAGGAAAGTGGTCTTATTTAACCGGTGTAAAACACTGGTTCAGCCTCACTGGAGCATTGAGTCCAATTCTGGGCACTGCACACTTTTGATGATAAAAAAATTGGAAAGGATGCAGAAAAATTCAGGAGAATGTTTCGAGGAATTGGGAACTTCAGTTACGTTACTAAACTGGAGAAGAGGAGGTTGAGAGGAGATTTGATTGAGGTGTTCCGAATGGTGAGGAGTATGGAGAGAGTAGTTAGGGAGAAATTGAACTCTGTTGGTGGATGGATTGAGAGCCAGATGTCACCAATTTAAGGTAATGATGATTTGAGGACCATGACTTTTGCTCAGTCAGTGGTTAGGACGTGGAGTGCACCGCCTGGTGGAGACAGATTCAACTGAGGCTTTCAAGAAGGTATAAGATCATTATCTGAAATTGTAAAACAAGCGTGGCTACAGGAAGTAGGTGAGGGATAGGCTCAGTTATGGCAGGCTGAATGGCTTCCTCCTGTGCTGCAACTGTTCAGTGATTCAATAAATCAAGAGGGACAAAATGGCTTCTGAGGATCGAAGTTTAAAGTTATCAAAAATGACAATTAATAAAGTATGGTGTTCTTCTCCCTTCAATAACATTATTCAAATGTTAACCTTCAGTCTGAGCATGTTCTCAGAATAAGATCATAAGAAATAGGAATATTAGTGGCCCATTCAGCCCTTCAAACATGCTCTGCCATTCAGTATGGTCAATCGGGCCTTATCTCCACTTTCCTGCCCATACCCCTTCACCCCACGAGTCTTTCAGCAAATAAAAATCTGTCCAAATTGTTTCAAGTGAGAGTTCAGCTCATCATTCTGACTTGCTATTGTTACACAGAGTCTACCACAGCATGCATGGCAGCCATTTTGCCGTTGTGCCTTGCATGAGGCAGCTGTTTGAAAAGAAGTCTTGCACCCCAGCCTTCCCTCAGGAACCCTGTCACTTAATCCTCTTTGAGTACGCGTCCAGGTGCCTTCTGACAGCTCCTATGGAAACTGATTCTGTCACCCTGTTACATAGCAGGTTCTATATCCTCACAATCTGGAACACCACTGATGCCAATTTGAAAAAAAAGGACATTATGATGCAGACACTCTACAAGATGCGTACTGAGCCTGTTGACAAAGATCGCTTTGGTAATAAATCAGCCATCATTCCTAACATGTTCGAAAAATTTCAACCTGTTCATTGTATTGCTGTGTTTTTAAAGAACAACTGTTTCTGCTGAGGCAATGGTAAAAGTCTAAGAAAATTAAATAGATTGTGGGCCAGCCTGAAAATTCCATCACAATTGCAAGGGGCTCACATTTGTCATTTGGCATTTAAGAGGCAATATATTGAATTTTCCGAGAAATAAACTTATTTCTTTTTCCCGGTTTGAATGATGTGAATTTCTGAATGGATATAAGAATTGTCACTAAATTATGATACTGTGTCTCTTCAGGTCTAATGTCAGGCCTTATTCTGAGTCCCACTCCTCAGAGGAATTTCCTATATCGCTGAACAGGTCTGTTATGAAATGATTCGCAGAAAAGAAATAATATCAGCAAGAACATTTTGAAATTTGAGAATGTGGGCTGTTGTGATGTATGTTCTATATCTCAGTCAGAAACCTGTGTGCCTCACAATGCTGTCCCCTATCCATCCATTTACTCCTTTTTTGAAGTGGCTTCCTTTTAGTTTCAAATGGAGCTCATTCTTGTCTGCAGCCACCCAGAGGGAAATACCTGTATGAAACCAGTATGAAACCTGTATGAAAGCAGACTGAGACCTACTGGCAGATATCGGTTTTTGATCTGGTCAGGTCCAGACTCATACTGGAGCCACCACAATGCTGGTGTCTCCTTCGGTCTGAAATCTGGCACGGTCTCAGTTTACTTCCCACTGACTCCCTACTGTCTCTCTGCATCATCCATTTGAGGTTTGTTTTATTCGTTTTGTTTGTTCTCTATTTAAAATTTTAGAGACAGCTCCTGCCCCTCCCTGAATACCCACCCTCACTGCCCATTACCCTGATATACATGTCACCACTCCCAAACAGCCCAACACCTCAAAATACTCACAGCTCCTGCTACCCCCAATCCTCACACACACAGATCCCATCCCTAAATCCCACCCTTTACCGATTAATCCCCAACAAATCCCCCCCCTCACAATCCTGCCCCTCACTTTCTACCTTCTACTGCTCTTGTACCTGACCAACTTTTATTATCTCCTTTTTTGATTTCAGTGACAGACTCTATCTGCAAACATAGGGGACGACGGCTAAGTGGTTAACACTGCTGTCTCACAGCACCAAGGACCCATGTTCAATTCTACCCTCAGGTCGCTGTCTGTGTGGAGTTTATGCATTTTCCCTGCATCAGCATGGATTTGCTCTGGTTCCAGCCCACAGTCCAAAGATGTGTGGGAGGGGGATTGGCAATGGGAAATTGCCCAGTGTCCAAGGGCATACAGACAAATGGGACAACCAAATGATTGGGTTGGTGTGGGTCTGGGTGGGATGTTCTTTAGAAGATTGGTGTGGACTGAATGGCCCGCTTCCACACTTCGGGGATTCTTTCCTATGACTGGAGTTGCATGTTCTCTGTGCACTCACTCAACCTTCTATGAAGCCCTTGAAACCAAATAAGTTTCTATTTCCTTTCCTGTTGACAACTGGGATGTAGAAGTCACTGGTGACTCAGAGGGAGAAAAACAGCGAAAGAGACGCAGTGATACTGGTCAGACTGGAGTGCCATTTTGAAGTGTACAAGATAAGTCGGACTCATCCTCCAGATTTACTATTTATTTCTCTCTGGGAAAATGGTATTATCTTGTTCAACTCTTGAAAAGTGGCTGGAGGGCTTGCTCCTTGAGTTCTTATACAACTGAATGACCTACTTGGCTACTTGGAGTCACAGACTCATACAGCATGGAAATGGGTCCTTCAGCACAACTCATCCACACTGACCAGACACCCCAATCTGACCTAGTCCCATTTTCCAGCATTTTGTTGGATAGGGTGAATGGCCAATGCCAATTTCCCATGTTAGGGGGGCCACAACTAGAGGGCATAGGTTTAAGGTGAGGGGGGAAAGATTTAAAGAGGCCTGGATGGGTTTCTTTTCACACAGAGGGTGGTGCGTGTATGGAATGAGCTGCCAGAGGAAGTGGTGGAGGCTAGTACAATTACAACATTGAAAAGGCGTCTGGATGGGTATATGAATAGGAAGGGTTTAGAGGGATATGGGCCACTTAAGAGTCAACCACATTGACATTGAAATGGGACTACAGTCACTAGCTAATGAGACTGGGTGAAGTGTGCATATCTCCTCCTTTGAAGGGAGCAAACAGGTTGGATATTTTTGGTGACTATCTGAAAGGACCATGTTCTTTACTTAATTCCAGACCTTTAGAAAAATCTGTTTTTGCATTCTTCAATGGCAATGGTGATTATTTGTATTATTCCTTTACGTATCTGTGACGTTGTAACTGCTGATCCATCATCCTGGCTCAGTCTTTCCCGATTCCAAAATCACACTATTTGCATTGCACTATCCAACATCTTTTTAAAAAATGACAGATTTTCAATCCTGTTGTCACCCCAAATCCCTTAGCAGTGACCTGAAAAGGCAGTCGCTGTGTCACAGGAAATGTGATAACCAATTTGTGCAACACAAGATCCCACCAAAGTGATAACGACCAGGAAATCTGTTTTTTGTGATGGTGATTGAGAGCTATCTATTGGCTAGGATACTGGAGTCACTGTTTCTGCTCTTTGTCGATTGACATCTAATAAAAGGCTGGGCACAGACAGCACAGCATTCTCCCAATATTGCGCGAGATGCTATGCTCAACTTTCTGGTCTGTAATATTGGTACTATCACTGGATCAGAAATCCAGAAGCCTGGGTTGATGTTCTGGGTTCAAATCTCCACCATGACAACTGGTGAAATTGAGCTAATAAAATATTGGTGGCCATGAAACTATCATTGATTGTCGAAACCTCATTTTTGAATATTTATTATATGCATTAACAGGATATTGGTCTTCACTGGCCAGGCCAATATTTATTACCTGTCCCTTACTGCCCAAATGGAAGTTAAGAGTCAACTGCATTCTTGTGGGTCTGGAGTCACATGTAGGCCAGGTCAGGTAAGGATGGCAGCTTTCTTCCCTAAAGGGACATTAGTGAACCAGATGCCTTCCCCACACCCCCTCCCCCAACATTAGAATCATGGTCATCATTAGACTCTTAATTCAAGACAACATAATCTCTACAGTGTAGAAGGAGGCCATTCAGCCCATCAAGTCCACATGGACCTTCTGAAGAGCATCACACCCAGGCTCCCACCCCTACCCTACACTATTCTATCCCTGTAGCCCTGCTTATCCCATAGGTAATACGCCTAAACCTACACATCCCTGGATTTATTGCTTATTGAATTCAAATTCCACCATCTGCCATGGCTTCATTCGAACCCAGGCCCCCAGAACTTTACCTAGGTCTCTTGAATTAATAGCCTAGTGATAATGTCACTGGGCCATCTAAGGCTCGTTTAGGGAAGGAAATCTTGCTTGGTCCAATCTCTGGAATTACAACAATTTGGTTAACTCTGAACTGAGCAAGCCATTCATTTCAAGGGCAATTAGGGATGGGCAACAAATGCTGACCTTTAATTGATACCCAGAGCCCGCGCCAGAATAAAATGTAACTTTCTGACTTAACTGCAAGAATAGCACCTACTGAACCATAATAGCCCCCTCAATCAAAATGCATAGAGTCCATCTGAGGTGACAGGGAGACTATATTCATTAAGGAATTGGATAAAACCCAGCCTAAGTTCAAAACTTCCAAAATATGTTGCACAGCATTAAAATTGAAGACACTTGCAGTACAGAAAGAGATCATTAACGATGTCTCTTTGAAAAATTAATCCAAAATCCCCTGCACTTTTCTTGTAGACCAGAACATTTACTCCTTTGAGAATTTGTGAACATTACATTTTGCAGGTTACTATTGAATCTTCTCCCAGCCCCTTTATGGGCTATGTATTCCAGACCACATACACTGTGTACATAATAGTTAGTCTTCTCATCTTTATCTGTGCTGCTTTTGCCAATTAACTCGAATCCGTGTCCTCTACTTAATGACTCTTTCGCCAGTGGATGCAGTTTTCGCTCACAGAATATGTCAAGCCACATCTCCCAGAGGTGTTTCTCAAAGACTTTGCCATGATACAATGTGTAATTGGGAAAATTTACTCTATCAAAGCTCTTCATAATTTTGAGCAGAGCTATTAACGGCATTTGAAAGGGCATTTATCTGCTGCAGTTCATTGTGGCACAATGTAATTTGCACATATCTTAGCGTGGTAGATGCATCCTGTACAATGTACAACTGTACTAGGTTAATGAGTGCTACATCAACCTACTCTCTTTGCTATGACATATTTAGTTCACAATAGAGCCCTCCTCTCTTCCCACTGCTAGTTCTGTTCTCAGTTGAAACATGGTATTCCTTAGCTGTTTCATCTACCTCTGCTGGAATCACTGTGTTCACTTTGCAAAAAAAAGGGGTTGTCACTGTGTCAACATTTGTTACAAAGAACAAATGAACTGTGAGAGCTTAGTGTCTGCCTCGGGCAATCTCCATCCTGACCTGATTCTGGATTCCCTGAAGCGAGCTCACTTTCAGTCCCACCAACACCAATGTCACATAAACAAGAACCTTTTTGAGCTCTTCTATCAAAACAAGTACCCTCTAAATTTGAGATAATGGGAACTGCAGATGCTAGAGAATTCAAGATAACAAAGTGTGAAGCCGGATGAACACAGCAGGCCAAGCAGCATCTCAGGAGCACAAAAGCTGACGTTTCGGGCCTAGACCCTTTATCTAGGCCATCGCCTTCCCAGTTGTTTGCTAAAATGGGTCTTGCAAAAGAAGGTATGTTGCTTCAACAAGTGTAAATGAGTCACATCACAAGCTTGACCGATTGTTGGAAATCAGTTGTTAGGTGGAGCTATCAATACATTCATTATTGTCCAGCAAATGCTGCCCAATCTCAGAATTACATTGAACAGTAGCCACTTCGCTTTGGGTTTTGCAAGCACCAATTTGTCAGAGTTTAATCTGTACTAAAACAAACGACCAATAAGCCCTTGCCCAAGAATTTAAGGTTGTTGTCACGTTGTGACAGATTTGTACATGCAGATGTGATCAGGAGATGGCAAGAAAGCCAAAAGGCATAGGAAAATTTGGGGAAAAGAAGCTTGGCTCTTGCCATGCTTTTTAATTGTTGACAATGAGATGGGCAGGCAGAACCATCATGACTCCAAAATGCCTCTTAACAGCTAGTGCCAGAATTAGGCATGTACTCAAATTCCCTCTCAAGCTGGGCTATCGCAGGTCAGTCTTCCAGATCAATTATCCTTCCTTATAATACTGACATAGCTAAAAAATACTGAAGTATTGGACTCTAATGAATGGCAAATAGGATTGAGTATGTCATAATCTCATAAGATTTTGTGTACAAACAAATAGAGCCAGAGTACAGGTTGTGTGTTTTTTTAAATTTAGAGATAAATTGAGTGAGAATTTTATGTATGGGCAACACATAATTATTGTGGTTGGAGTTTTTGTAATGAGTGAGTTGGAATAAAACTTGTATGGAGAACAAATACAAGTCTCCGGATTCTGTGTAACTAACTTCCCACTGCAGGGAACCCCTACAGTGTGGAAGCAGGCCATTTGGCCCATTGAGTCCACAGTGACCGTCTGAAAGGCATCCCAACCTGATCCACTCCAGTGGTGTAACCCTGCATTCCCCATGGCTAATCCACCTAGTGAGCACATCTTTGGACTGTGGGAGGAAACCAGAGCACCCAACAGAAACACTTGCAGAGAATGTGCAAACTCCACACATACAGTTGCCTGAGACTGGAATTGAACCTGGGTCCCTGGTGCTGTGAGGCAGCAGAGCTAACCGCAGAACTCCAACCCTTTAATTCTTTGGTACTTAAGAAAGTTTTGGGGAGCACTGTTTTGAGGTTGAGGGGTAGTTATTTGAACCCTAAGACCAACCTTTAGTGGGGTTTAGAGTGGGGTCAAAAGGACCCCCTTTCCAAATAGTTTCTCCAACTGGCTAAGAAGAACTGCTGGCCTGGGGAGCCATGAGTAACAGTCTAAGTAACGGTGCTAATGTCCCTTTGCAACCTTCTAAGAAGCAGCATGGTGGACTCCCAATTCCCACAAGAGGAGGCCTAGTAAACCAGTCTGCTGAATCCCCAGAAGAATAAATGACCGCAATTCCTCCAACTTTCACAGGCTGACTCTGGCCAGCATTAAACGGTGGAATTGGCAAATGGCCCCCATTACCCTGGAATAAACATTACAAAGTAAGGGAAGTTCTGTGCAGCATAAAATGGATTTGTCGAAGCTCAAAATTGCTCTTGAGTTCTGATGAATGATAACAATGAATTTGCACCCAATACCTTTGCAAAGTGGTTTTGCTTTGTATCGATGCTAAACTTTGCAGTTTAAATTGGATGAACTAACTCTGAGATAAATCACTCCTCCTCCTATCTTTGGTGGCATAGCTGAGGAGATAAGCAATGGGCAGAGGTAAGCAAAATTTCCAATACTTTAGGTGGTCTCATGGGTCCATGCGGTGTTTGCTCAGCACCTGGTTGCCTTCAAACATTGTCAAGGACTAGCTTTTTACATTTAACAGAAAAGGCACCTCTGACAGTACAGCACTCTGTGCTGAAGAGTTTCCACCTGAAATAACTGCACAGAGGCCAGTATCCCATCACCAAGTCACCCTTTATTTACTTATGCACAGTGCACTGTCCAGCTCAGTGTCAGTCACCTGCACTGAGGCGATTCTAAATCCCCTGTTTCCATATCCTCTGTTTATTTCGGTCAACCAGGGCTTCTTGATTGGCACAGGTTAACAAACCCAATCAAGGATCTCGCAGTCAACGGGATCCACTTGGTTCCAATCACTATGCTACACATGTGCACAAATTCCTGAACCTTGCTTTGAATTCACAACATTCTGTCCTCTGTCAGTCAACTGGGCCAAGGCTGGTGCTGTTAACAGAAGCTTGTAAAATTCAGTTCCTGGTTCTTCTCCAGTTCATTTCGTTTCCTCAATAGGACTGACCAAACCCTGTGGGATTGCCCCAGAGTCTCCCAGAATTAGAGACCAGCGGAGGCAGTGAAGGAGAGAGTTTATAATTTACTTCCATTTGTTGATTGTGAGATGATTGGAGGTGGAAGGGAGGGACTAGGGACCGTGGTTTTTGCATGGGGGTGGGGTGGTGTTGGGGATGTGGGGTGAAGAAAGGTTGTTCACTTGAAAGTAAAGAAGCTTCCAGTCAGGTAATCTAAGGTTCAAGCCATGTTGTAAACAGTATGTCTGAGGGGTCAATTCAGAGGACCAGTGGCAAGACCGTGGGACCATTAAAAATAGGAACAGGAATAGGCTGTTTGACTCCTTGAGCCTTCTCTGCTGTTCAGCAGGATCCTGGATGTTCTAACATTCCTCACATATACTTTCCTGCCTTTTCCACATAACCCTGAATGATTCCCTGAATGATAAAGAATTTATCCATCTCAGCCTTAAATATACACAGGGACTCTGTCTTCACAAATCTCTGCAGCAAGGAGTTCTAAAGACTCACAACCCTCTGAGAGAACATATTCCTCCTCATCTCTGTCTTAAATTGGTGCCTCTTTGTTCTGAGAGTATGCCCTTTGGTCCTAGACTGTACCATGAGAGGAAGCATCCTATCAGCATTTACCCTGTCAATTCCTTGTATGTTTCAGTGAGATAGTGAGGTAGAGATAAGTTACTCTGCATTGTTACAGAGTCTCTAATGCAACAAGAGATCCCAAAGTTCTTCGGTGTACTGTCAACCATAAATCTAACCACAGGAGGCCATATTAGGACAAACAATGAAGAGAAGTAAGTTTTAAAGAGTTTGAACTCCTGACCTGGCAGGCCAAGGCTGTAGACGGCATTGTGGCTAATGACACAATACAAAGAGTTTAGGGTTCTCTTGGTAGCTAAGCCAATATTTCTTGTTGATGTGCAATGCTAAAAATTGGATTATACAATTATAAGAATTAGGAACAGGAGTTGATGCATGGTCCAACCCAGTCCACCACACAATAAAGAGGTAGCTGATTTTCAACATCAACTTCATTTTTTTATTCATATATGTAATGAGGGCATCGCTGGCCAGGCAGCATTTATTGCCCATCCCTAATTGCCCAGAGGGCAGTTAAGAATCATCTGCATTGCTGAGGGGACTGGAGCCACATGTAGTCCAGGCCAGGTGAGGATGGCCAATTCTTATCCACTAGATCATAAAATTTGGATCAGGAGTAGGCCATTCAGCCCCTCGAGTCTCATGGCTGATATGAACTAGATGGGTTCAGCAAACAACAGTTATCTAGTCACCATTAAGCCAGCTTTTTTTTTGTGAAATGATTGAATTGAACTTTCACCATCTGTCAAGGATGGGATTTGAAACCAGGTCCCTATACATTCTGATTTTGCTAGCCCAGTGATGTCACACCCACATTTCCCATTCTACCAGCATTTTCCAAGCCCACATCTTCAGCAGCAAGGGCAGCAGATACATATGAACGGCAGTAACTGTAAGTGTCCCTCCAGATTTCATACTGTCCTGACTAGGAAATGTATTGCCGTTCCTTCACTCTTGTTGGTCTAAAATCCAGGAACTTCCTCCCGGACAGCAATGTGATATCCCTACATGCTATGGACTACAGTGGATCAAGGAGGTTTTTCCAGAGATGGACAATAAATGGAAAGCAACATCCACCCCAAATCCCCAAAATTGTTTAGAGCCCCAAAATTTATTGGTCTCACTTTTGAATGCAGAATTATTGAGTGGGTTACAGCACAGGAAACCATTTAGCCTATCATACCCATTCTGGTTCTCTGCAAAAATTGGAATTGAGCTTGTGTCACTGCCTTTACCCCAAAGCACTGCAATTTTTTTCTTCCATTTCAGATAACAAGCCTGCTTCCTTTTGTACATTCTCAATAATGGAACACCCAGAGTCCTCTGGAGGTGGTTAATTCCAAAGATTCACACATTTCTTTTTCTTTCAGCCCAGAAATGCCCAGCACTTATTTTGACACATTGGTCCCACGATATGGATTCCCCAGCAATTTAGACCTCCCTACCTCATCAGGCCCTCCAAGATTCTTTTATGTTTAAAAGAGGACAAGTAGGAGAAGTGAATTTTAATTATTCTAGCACTTCCCTCTTCTGTCTGCAAGCAGATGTTTTATTTTAAAACAAAGTTTCTTATTTCTTTTCTCTTTCGAAATGGGCCACAGTGCATTCCCCATAAAACTTTCTGTACATGGTGCGCAACTTTTAAATGACTTCCTATGAATTCCCTTTAGTTTAAGACAGGTCACCTCCTTGAACCACTGCAGTCCAGAGGATGTAGGAAAATCATGCTGCTGTCAGCGAGGAGGATCCTGGATTTTAAACCAGCAACAGTGAAGGAACAGCAATATATTTCTAAGTCAGGGCAGTATGAAATCTGGAGCAATGCTTGCAGTTACTGTCATTCCCGTGTATCCGCTGTCCTTGCTGCTCAAGTGTATTTAAACTCAGGGGGAATGATTGTCATACCACATCCAAATACCCAAGTATTCAAGCATTCAAGGAAGAGGAAGGAGAAGGCAAGGAAAGAGATTACATAATGTGAATGACTTAACAATCAGAACATATTGATGTGAATTCATGTGATCTGTGACTGAATCCAGAAAGTTGGTGGCCAGTGAGCACTCCTTTCTGTAAGAGTTCCCATCCAGGTTGATGAACGTACAACAAGATGACGTTGAATAACAGACATGCTCTACCTTTTTGATGAGTATAAATTTTCTTCCGGAGCAAGGTTTCAAAGACAATTTAGACTAACGGAGCCGTAGCTATGTCTGCAGCTGTCTGTGGTGCCACCAATTTAATTTCCAAATGGGCTGATCGGGTGTTAACGTCAATCTGTTTTTTTTATTAGACTGAATTGAGATTTCAGAAAATGTATAATTAAACGGCTTGTCGAAGATAAGGAATTTAAATTGTGTATTGGGATTCCAGGATAAGTTAGATTCATTTTAATGAGGTAGTTTTTATGCAATATCAGTTTCCATCTCTGAGCAGGATCATTGTTCACTTGTATGATGCCAATGGTGAGACATTAGTGCCACTTCGGTCAAGGCAAGTTTCAATAGATCCCTGTGGTTCAGAACTGGCTGGGGAGCGATCTCACCCTGATATTTTGGTGATTGCAGACTTTAAATTCCACCTAGTGCAAGGATGTGACATTTCAGGAGGATGATTTGGGAACTACCGATTGGAAACCTTCCAGAAACTGTGGTCTGTCTGCACCATGTGATTAGTGGCAGCCATGTTTTAGTCCAGCAAAGATAATTTCAAAATTTAAAAAGTAAAGAGTCTGCAATCTCACTCTTCATGACAGAGATTGTATCGCACTTTTCTAAACTCCAGAGCTAGAGGTTCATTCTATTTGAGCTTTTCTCTTGGGGCTGTTGTTATTGACTGGGCCAGATCCCTCAAAATATTTTAAGAAGATAGCTTAGAGCCGAACATTTTCTTACTTTAAAGGTATATGTGAAGTGCTGTTTTCCAGATGTGATACATATTAAGCAAAACACGATTTACTTAAACACTGTAGTTCAAATACCAGCAGAGAGTAATTTAGAATAGCTGAACTATTGGAAAATATAAGCAAATAATAGGTACAGCATCTATTGCTAATTAACTGTTCTAATACAGTAACATCCCATAAACTCACCCCTTGGCAAAAAGGCAAATTCAGACACAGATTCTTACAAGCAATTCTCTAAACCAGGAGGGGAAATTATCAAGAGACGCTTCAGAAAGAATAGCAGCTAGGAATCATTTCCTGAAATTTCCAAATCTTTTGAGACTCAAAAAAGCTGCTTGAAACTTAAAAAAAACAGGAAAGCCCAATCTGTGACAACTGGCCATGCCCAGGCTGATTGTTTCAACTTTACAAATATAGCCAAGGCCTCCCAAGCTGTTTACTTCAGTCATCTTTCACAGCTAGTTTGATACCACTGCCTAGCAAGCTCTCTTCAAACAAAAAGGACAAAATAACCTTTTAAAATGACGGCATTGTCACGGGGTCCTCTGAACACAGAAATCAACATTGTTTGAGAGAGGGCGGGCAACCCATATCTATCGCATGGACTGTGGGAGCTTACCGTTACCAACGAGAACACTGCACTCTGAGGGCAGTCACGTTCAAAACGGCAGTTCACCACCACCTTTCACCAGGGGAGGGACAAAAAGGGATGGGCAATAAAATGCCGGCCCTCAAATAAATACAACAAAGAAACAACTGCAGTTATTGCATTTCACCGTGTTCCCTGTTGCTGAAGAAAACTAACAAGATGCCTTTGAGACACTGGGGAGCTGTGAAATGGGTAAATGTGATTGAGGTTACACTGTTCCAAGGGTTGACACCAACATGGACCCTTGGCCTTTATTTTATCCCATGTTGTAAGGTTTAGACAATGCTCTGTGATTCTGGTAACTACAATTGCCTGCTATTTGTGCATGCTGCCCAGAATATGATTAATATCACTTATGATATCAAATGGAAGGTTGCTTCAGAATCTTTTGACATCACTGATTGTTGGTTCAATGCTTCACTCAACTTTATATGGGAGTGCATCCTACATAACAGCTGAATAAAGCTTGTTCAGAAAACAGAAGGACAGTGCTGTACATTAATCACTCCTTAGGAAATCTCACAGGCAGCTCCGAATTATCTGACTGAACTGTTCACTGGATCCAGTGTCAGAGGAAGACGGAGTTGAGGGAGGAAAGGAGTTATGTGATTAAGTTGGATTAAGTCAGGTTTTGAGGGAAGAGGCTCCTGTGGAGAAGTTTGATTGAATAATGCTGGAAAACTCGGCAAATTAATTACGAGGATGGTTTACAAATGGCAGTTACGAGCCATTTGGCCCATCTAGCCCTGGCTAGGCTTTATGTCCCACTTGGGCCGCTACCCATCTAAATCCATTTCCCCTTCTCGTTTGAGCATTGGTAATCAACCTGTTCAGACAGGTTAACACCATATGTCTGGTGCAGGTGTGACTTGAACCCAGGACTCCTGGTCCAGAGGTAGGGGCACTGCCACTGCGCCATGGGACATTAGCCTGGGGTACTGGATGACAAGCCCAGTGTCAGTCCCACTAAAACCCAGACACTCTCCATCCACACTGCACGCCCCCAAGTAAAAATACATTTTGGCTGGCACTCTTCTGGTCCATAGATGCTTTCTAATCAATCTTTTCAAGGATGTTATGATACTGATCTGCAGCAGGTATGACTTGAACCCAGAGCATCTGGCCTAGAATTAAGGACGCTACCAATGCACTACAAAACATCTTACTTCTGGCTAATCTACCTCCTCTTCAAACATATATGCTATTCCCTTCGCCCACCTTGTTTCCCTGTGGTAGAGAGTTCCATTTCTCATCATTCTTCCAATGAAGATGGTTCTTCTAAATTCTCTGTTGGATACCTTGGTGACTATCTTATATTGACAGCTTCTAGTTCTGCCTGTCACCCACACAGGGGTATATTCTCCTTGTTTTCCTCTCACCCCAGCTGCTTGAGGGTGTGGCTCAGTAGTTAGCACTGCTGCTTTACAGCCCCAGGGACCTGGGTTTGATTCCACTCTCAGGTGACTATCTGTGTGGATTTTGCACATTCTCCCCATGTCTGCGTGGGTTTACTCCAGTTTCCTCCCCGGTTTGAAGATGCGCAGGTTTGGGTGGATTAGCTGTGGGAAATGCAGAGCTGCAAAGTTGGAGGGGCATGCTCTTCAGAGGGGTGGTGTAGACTCAATGGGCTGGTTGGCCTGTTTCCACACCGCAGTGATTCCATGAATCATTCTAAAGACATCACCCCTTAGCCTCCCTTTTTATAATGGCCCCCAACACCCCGAAACACACTCCAAAGACCAAAAAGAAATCATATCTGTGTTTCCTGGAATGTTTCAACCCCTCCTCCCTTTTTGGCATCAAGTGTGACAAGCTGCTATGTAAATGCAGCTCCGTTTTATCATGTGGTTCTGCAAACTCAAATGGCGGACAGTGGGGTTTTGCAGGGATTAGGAAGGAGAGAGTGGTGGCTTGGGGCTCCCCAGAGGAATATCATTTCTACCTTCCATATCACTCACACTTTGCAGAAAAAAAACGACCGTTCAATAAGATTTATTCTGGGGAAGCTTCATTTGATTTCAATTGACTCATTGTTGGGATTTGACACGCCAGACTTCCCTCGCTAACAAAAAACCAATAAATGGCCCTAAGCTTTAATCGTATAGTGCTCGCCAGCGAAAGCATATGTCACTGATCTGTTACCGTACCCCACTGGGACAACACAAGGCAGACGCCTGTAACTTTCTCAAATCTCTGCCCCCAAAAACCAGCAGCTCAGGGCCAGTTGCCTTGGCAACCGTTTCACCCTTTTCATTCTGTTAATGCTTTCTCTCTTCCACCCCCCACCTCTCCGAGCTAACGCCTCTACCCCGTTCAGCTGTTTAGATTAATCCTATTTGTACTACATGCATCAGAATAGACATCTGCAGCCCTTAAGCTGCTCGGGCATAATGGAGAAACGTAACGGGGAACGGGGCGATAGAAATTTGGTGTAGGAGGAGCAAAAGGTGTCCGATGTCCCTCCGTGTCATCTGCTGGGAGATTTCACCAGGGAATTTGCTGCCTTTCCAACAGAAGGCAAGGAGAGAGAAAGAAAATATCAGTGAAAGTCCCAAGCAACCATCGCTTGATGTTGAATTAACATAACCCATGGCTTTCACTGAAGCTACGTGACACTTAAAACAGTTGAAAAGAAAAAAAAGCCAATATATTTTTGTTCAATTTCTATCAGAGTTTCTGCCTTTATGCTGAAAGAAGAATCTCATTCTGGAAAAAAAATGACCTTTCTCCATAAGGAGTATAATTCCTCGTCGAATAATGTACGTTCATTCGCATCCTTCCGAATGCGACTAAGTTAGAATTCTCTGTGATGCTCTCTTCCTTCTCCAAACCGGGATTTCTTTTTCCCTGAATGAGCTAAGACAAAAGAGCCGAGGAGAGGCTGGAGAGCCAGAAAGTTCCTGGAAGAAACTCAACTGACCTGGCAGTATCTATCTGTGAAGAGAGAGAAAAGCAGAGTTCAGATTTCGAGTCCTTCTTTAGAACTCAAAAGGTTTTAATCCAGTTTTCTCTCTGTATCGCCCCAAAGATGCTGCCAGACCTGCAAAATTTCTCCAGCGTTTTGTTGCTGGTGGGCTGCATGTGTTTTTTCTAAGGTTAGATTCCCTACAGTGTGGAAACAGGCCCTTCGGCCCAACAAGACCACACCCCCGCCCTTGAAGCATCCCGCCCAGACCCATCCCCTTTAACCCACACACCCCTGAACACTACGGCGCAATTTAGCATGGCCAATCCACCTAGCCTGCACATCTTTGGACTGTGGGAGGAAACCCACGCAGACACGGGGAGAACGTGCAAACTCCGCTCAGACAGTCGCCCGAGGGTGGAATCGAACCTGAGTCCCTGGTGCAGTGAGGCTGCGGTGCTAATCACTGAACCGCTTCGTTGCTAAAACTTGAGGTGAAAGAGACACTGACTACAATGAGGGGAGGGGGGGGGGGGGGGGAGGTGGGATCCGCGTTGAAGTGTCAGCCTTGCGGGATGCTGTGTCCGGATTGGTCCTGATAGTACCACTCAGCCCTGAGCTTGCCCTGACCTGACGCAGGGCAGTCAGACTGAAACATCTCCCAGAGGTGCTCAATTTCCCTTTCACTCTGGAGAATAAGTGAGGCAGAGGAGGTCGCCTGGAGATTTCTAACTGACGAAACAAAGTGACCCTCCCAGCAGCTATTGTTCACAGGGATGTCAGTTCCACTAATCGTAGGGCCGGGGCCAAGCAGTTCCATTTTTGCTGACACCAGCGTGAGCAAGAAGGATGGACAGGAATAAAGCAATTCGGTCTCTCCAGCATGCTCCGTTATTCCAGTGAATCGTGGTCGACCTGATTCCAGCGTCCAGTCCACATTCTTACCTCTTCCCAATAACGTTTCAACCCCTCACTTACCAAGAATCTAGCTATCTCTGTGTCAAAAAAAAATTCAAAGCCTCTGCTTCCATAATCTTTTGAGGAAGAGTTCCAAATACTCAAAACTTTCCATGAGAAAGAATTTCCCTTCATCAGTGCTGATAATACGGGGGCGGAAATGGCTTAGTTGTATTATCACTGGACTGTCACTGGCGACCTGGGTTCAAATGCTTCGACAGCAGCTGGTGGAATTTGAGATCAATGTTTAAAAAAATCTAGAATTAAGAGGGTAATGATGATCGTGGAAGGGTCAAAGAAAAACCCAAAACAAAATAACAGTGGATGCTGGAAAAGCAGGGACCCAAAACATTAACTCAAATTTCTCTCCACAGCCCTGCTGAGCTTTACCAGCAACTTCGGTTTTGTTTCTGATCACTGCTAAACCATTGACAGTTGTTAGGAAAAAGAAAACCCATCTGGTTCACTAATATCCTTAAGGGAAGGAAACTGCCATCCTTACCTGGTCTGGACTACATGTGATCCAAATCCACAGCCATGTAGTTGACTCTTAACTGCCCTCTGGGCAATTAGGGATGGGCAATAACTGCTGCCCGACCAGCGGTGCCCTCATCCTGTAAGTGACTTAAAACACGGGCAGCATTTGAAGTGACGTGTTCCCTCACAAATCAAAGTCCAACTTGTAATGAGGCTCGATAGCACCCTGATCATCTACCAGCCATGGCTCATCTGCTGTGGTTCGAGGTGTGGAAGGTGATTGCTCTGCTTGGAGCATGACAGCCGTTTTTAGCCCTCGAACTCAACAAAATGAAATTTAAGATGAATTGGTATCTATTTATTTTGGGAAAATCTTACATTGCTTTGTATGCTATTCATATTCTCGGCTGGGGAGGGGAGGGAAGAAGAATCCCACGACTCTTTTGCGGTCATTAAATCATTTGCCACGCTTGCTTGTAGCGGCTGGCGAACTGTGCACAGCAAGAGCCCAGAAGAATGGCAGGCCTGGTGAATTGCAGCGGGTGCGAGGAAGGAGGTCCATTGCCCACTGGGGGCGGGGGGGGGGGTGTCAAAGTGAACTCCCCTGCCCCTCGGCGAGGGATTTGTTTTGAATATCTGCCCGGGATCAGAATGCATCGTCCAAAGGATGTGCATCCTCCCCGCCCTCACCCCCTCCCCAAACTCCGCACTGAGATGCCAACCTGGGATTATTGCCACTCAGTGCTGGCATGGAGTCGCGGCTGACACCTTCTTAAGGCGATCTGATATACAGCAATAATAGCCGGCATTATCCTGAGATTATTTCCTGTCCTGCTCTTACTGTAAGTAATCTTTTGGCAGAAGCCCAAAGTAGATCCAATTTGAGGCTTAGGTCAGCTATCCTGCTTCGTAAATGAATAAAACCTGTTTATTAACTCGGTTCTGCATGATTTGCATTGGTCTTTTAGCTCACTGTATACTTTCGACCAGCTCCTTTGTAAGGCGCTCTGGCTGGCCGAGGATTTTCGGGGCTTCGAAGCCATTAGCTCAGACTGAGAAGCCCAAGAAAGGGCAATATTGAGAACAAGGGAATCAATTTTCATAGTGTTTCTCAATGTTTCCAGTGCCGAGGGAGAACACCTTCGCAAGGCGCAGAGAAACATAATTTCTTTGACAGTCGTGAGTGACTTGGTGCTTTTTGTTAGAGATTCACGGCTGCCTGGTGTTCTGGTGCTAAACTTGCGTTTGTCTCCTTTTAGTTCTCATCTTCCAATTTCTCACACCTCTTTGCCCCTATTGTGTTAAAATCCCACCGACCAGAGCACTTATATTCCTCCCAGTTGATAATTTTATTCTTGTAATGAATGCAAATCCTCACGGACCAGGTCTGTTCACCGCTCATTCTGAAGAGGGAGCTGTGTTTACTAGTGGGCAGCATTGTGTGTCTCTCCGTGAGTGCATACTAGCTGTACAGGAGGCCCTTGCAGTTTCGATTTTGCTGTGCAGATCCCCTGTCCCGATTCTGTTAACAAGCACTGCCCTCACCATTTTGGTCTAATCCCTGCCATCCAACAGATGGGACTTATTGCAATGTTTTTAAGAGGGACTTTCCCATTCCCCATTCTTTGGTCCAAAGCTGGCAGACCTGGCTCGGAAGATCATAGAATGACATAAAACAAAAGCAGTAATGCCTGTGCCAGCTCTTGAAAACAGCCATCCAATTTTCTTTTATTCATTCATGGGATGAGGGCATCCCTGGCTAGGCCAGCATTTATCGCCCATCCTTAAGAGTCGACCCCATTGCTGGGGATTCAGAGTCACATGTGGGCCAGTCCAGGTAAGGATGACAGTTTCTTTACCAAAAGCACATTAGTGAACCAGATGGGCCCTCACCGCACAGTTGGCAATAGATCCACGGTTGGCATTAGATTCTTAATTCCAGATTTTTTCCCTGAATTAAAATTCCACCATGGCAGGATTCAAACCCAGGTCTCCAGGATACCAGCTGAATTCTGGATTAATAATCCAGTGATAATACCAGTATGCCATTGCCTCTCCCATATGTGGGCAGCATTAGTCAGGCCGGTATTCGTCACTTATCCCAAATTACCAAGGGGACAGTGAAGAGTCAACCACATTGCTGTGGATCTGGAGTCACCTGCCAAACCAGGTAAGGATGGCAGTTTCCTTCCCATTAGTGAGCCAGATAGGTTTTTCTGACAATCAACAATGGTCATCACTAGAATCTTAATTCCAGATTATATTTTAAAAACTAACCTCACTGTCTCTCTTTCCCCATAGCTCTGCAATCTCTTCCTCTTCAATTATTTAGCCCAAGGTTAATGTTGAATCTGCTACGCTACCCTTTCAGGCAGCACATTCCAAATCTATTTTTTGCTAATAACTGTGAGTAAGCATTCTGGTCTTTATCATCTAATTGTGATAAACTCACTGCATTAGGTGCAGCATCATTAGAATTTTTAACAGGAAACAGATACCAATGGTTACCGAGGTTACAAGAATAAAGTCCTCTCGTGTAGCTCTGCCCAAATAGATAGTTATACTCATTAAATGGACACCACATCAAGACACACAAAACATCAGTTGGTTCTTTATACTGTGCACTGACTGCTGCCTTAGGAACATGCTTTCCCTGTTACCATGGATTTTTTTTCCAATTTACTTCACTGATAGAGAAAAAAATTCTAGAAGTATCTTTCCCCAGAGGTATTCTCAAAGTCAACGAAGTGTAGGTCCTTGAATTCCATGCACACACTGGTTATTTACTTCCCAGAATTGCCATTATCCTGTTCCTAGGGGTTCAAAACCTGGTAAGTCTTGTGGATAACAATCAGCAACACCCATCTCTGAACTAGGAATGCATATTTTTATTCTATTCTTTGACAGTATGTGGGTGTTGCAGGGTGTACCAGCTCATCCCTATTTGCCCTTGAACTGAGTGGCATATTGGGCATTTCCAAAGACCATTTAAGTCTCCACCACATTGCTGTGGGTCTGGAGTCATGTGTAGGCCATACCGGGTAAGGATGACAGATTTCCTTCCCTAAACGATATGAGTGAGCCAGGCAAGAGCTTTTACAACAGTCGCCGATTGTCATCATGGCCAACATTACTGAGACTACCCTTTCTATCCCAGTTTATCAGTGGAATTTAAAATTCCACCGGCTGCCACTGGCGGGAGTTAATAGTGTCCCTAGCACATTAACAGAGCAGCCACGTGTTACGACCATAAGGCATAGGAGTGGAAGTAAGGCCATTTGGCCCATCAAGTCCACTCCGCCATTTAAATCATGGCTGATGGGCATTTCAACTCCACTTGCCTGCACTCTCCCCGTAGCCCTTGATTCCTTCTGAGACCAAGAATTTGTCGATCTCTGCCTTGAAGGCAGGCATTGAAGGCATTAAAAATGGCAAAAAACAGTCCTGAAAGTGTCGTAGGCAGTTGGATCTCTCTGGCCTCTTTGCAAGGTGAGAATCTGCCACTTACACACAGTTCAATAGAGAAGCATTCAAAACAGAAAGAGCGCTTGCTATCAGAGCAGTACATCAGAATATGGAGTAGCATATCACTGCTCTTTACTGCGCTTCAGATTATGAGATTCTTCAAAGACTTGGATGGGAAGTCAAATGTGACACCAAAATATTTGACTGATCTGTGCTGAGTTAGTTAAGTGGTCTCAAGTAAGTGGCAACGCATGGGGTTTTGATTCTCTTGGACTAAGTGTTAACCAGGGCACATGTCTGACAGCTGCCTGGTCACCTACACTTGGAAGTGTGTGTGTGTGTCTCTGGCAATCCAAACTTCCATGGGATAAATCATTTCGGACAGCAAGGAGAAGAAATGTCTTCACTCAGAGAGTGGTGAGTCCATGAAATTCTCTGCTACAGAAAGCATTCCAGGCTAAAGCATGACTTAATTTCCAGAAGGAATAAGTTTATAGCGCCTGTGGCTAAAGAGATCAAAGGTATAGGGAAAAGTGGGAACCGGCTATTGAGTTGGATGATCAGCCACGATCATATTTAATGGTGGAGGAGGCTTAAAGGGCCGAATGGCCGTCTCCTACTTTGATCTTGTATAGTGCCAACACAGATCGTCAAACCTTCTGTGTCAATGAATTGTTTTACAAGTAATGTAAAACTAATGTGGGCAAACATGCTTCTACAAACAATGAGATAAAAGAGCAGGTAACTGCCAAATGTCACTGTAAAAGATGTTGCCAATTGGCACATTGTCTATGTGCCATTTCTTTGAAAGAGAGTTGTTTAATTACTGTCATTCCCTTGTCCTTTTCCTCATAGCCCTGAAAGTTATTCCCCACCAAGGATCTTCTGCATATTCTTGCAGGATTTACCATTGAATCCATTCCACCAGCCTTCAGTTTTGGTGATGTTGGTAGAAGGATAAATATCGACCATGTTGTTGGGGAAAACACAGTTGGTACATTAGGTTGTGAGCAAAAGAGTTACCTCAGACAGTGCAGTACTGCTCCTAAGCATACATCTCGAGCTTAATAGAAACATAATGGAGCTCTTGGCTTTGGCGCAGTCATTTGACTCAAGTTTGAAACCCAAGGGCAGGATCAATTCTTGAAGTTGCTCTTGGGCCCCAGAATTCCTCATAGGAGGACAAATTAGACAAAGTATTTTGGTGCAGCCTAAGAATGTACAACAGCATGAAGCTCAGCCTAATTGTTTTTAGGAAACTTGCTGTAGACATGGGGGTGTCCTTAGCAAGACAGGCACTGATTACCCTCAAGAAAGTGGAGGAGAGTCACTTCTAGAACTGCTGTGGTCCATGGAACAACCACAGTGATTTTGTTTTGCCCTGTAATGGCTGGATACATTTTGTGAACTTTTGCAAAGGTTGTTAAGAGTCAACCTAGTTGCTCACTTGGCTGTAGAGTTACACCAATCCAGAGAGGTTACTATTATGCTACCAACTTAAAACCAAAGCCCTAGCTGACCTGTACAGTGATTTCTACCAACCTTTAAGGATGAAGGCAGCAGACACTAGGGAAACCTGAGCAAGCCATATATCATCCTGACTTGGAAATGTATCACCATTCGTTCACTGTCATTGAAACTCCCTTCCTGAGGGCATTGTGTGGGTGTTCCTGCATCTCTGCAGTGGTTCAAGAAGACAACTCACCATCAGCTTCCTGAAAGCAATTAGAGATGGGCAATAAGTGCTGGCCCAGCCACATCCCCTTTAAAACAACCAAATGTGCAAAATACAGAATGGGAGGAAATGCCGAGAACAACATCAGAAGACAGACTAAGGAGGTGCCTGGAGGGTGCTGTGAGACTTGTTGGTATTGAGGGGAGGAGGGAGTCAATGTTAGGAAAGGTTCAATCACTATTTTCCGATAACTGATGAGTAAGCTGCTGCAGGGAATGATGGCTAAAAAAAAACATGGTGTCCCTTATATCTGTTCCATTGCAAGTTTAGAGAAGAACAGCTCTGTGCGTGACCCTACACTCTGGGAACTGCATTGGGGAAAATTGGCGGCACATCTCTAACTTCTTCAAAGCAATTCAGGCTGGACCTTAAATGCTGTTCCAGCCAATGATGCCCATATCCAGTGAAAGAATTTTGAAAAAGATAATGTGCCGCTCTTTCAATGTTGCCCTGGTCAACAATCCTCCCTCAGCCAGTATCATCCAAAAATACCCGTCTTTTCGGTTTGTAACAAATAATTGCCAAGTTATAACAAGAGTAACTGTGTTTCAAAATAATTCACCATCCGTGATTTATTATTTCTGTGATGTGACTAGATGCAAGCCTTCCCTTCAGCGAAAGTTGAAGTGAGAAAAACACTTAAAAAATAAATTTAAAAACCTGGAATAAAGTACTGTTGGTAATTTACAGCAACAAAAGCACCCTGAAATGACTTACTATATCAAGCTATCAAATTATACAGTGGGGCTGTCGAATATATATTATATTCCACCATGATGAAGGCAAAACAGAAACAATGTAACATTCAAATAACACCTTGTATTCATTTAATCCAATTCCCCAAATAGTAAATGATTGAACCTTGTCAAATTCTGAGTTGACAGCAGAATCAGCCGCAGAATGTTAATTTTACTGAAATTGCTGTGTCCAATATCACAGATTGTTCAGCGACAAAACAAAACCTATTTCATTCCTCCCTCGAGACAAAAGAATCTCTTCAAAGTGATTATGGTCTAGAGTTGCTAAAATAGTCAGTGTCCAAGGCGATTACACATGCACGCGCACACACACACACACACACACACACACACACACACACACACACACACACACACACACACACTCATATATAGCCATATTATATATCTTATATATAATATATATAATAAAGTTTCTTTTTATCTTTGCTTCTATTAACATGGCTGAATGATTGAACAAAAATATTGGAGACGGTTAGCTCACCTCCGGATTACAGTTTGCGTGTTTGAGTGTGACACATTGTGGGATTAATCTGGGGAAGCTGTGGGGGTTGAACATACCTACTGTGCTATTAAGCTGTACAGACTGTTTGATGGTACCAGCGTTTGCATTATTCATGCAATGCGAGTGATGGCGGTGGATAAAAATGAATGCATTTTATCCTCCCTCCTTCCAATCTGTTTCAACCAGAGCTCTCGGGACATGGGCAAGGCTGGCTTTTAATGCCCATTGCCCTTGAGAAGGTTTTGATGAGCTGTTAGACCATTAAATCACACAGCATGGAAAGAGGCCATTCGGCCCATTACGTAAGTGCAAGCTCTTTGAAAGAGCTATCTAATTAGACACAACCCTCCCCCGCTGTGTAAATGTCTCCCGATGAAGCAGTCATCTACTTCTCCTTCAGAAGGTGCTGCATAATCTATTTTCTTCTCCATCCCTTCAGACTGCAAAGTCCAGGCCACACAACAAAAACAAAATCATCCCCATCTTCTCTCTAGTCCTTTTATGCCAATCACCACAAATCTGTCTCTTCAGCTTGATGAATCTCCTACAGTTTGTTCTTCCCCAAATATTTTATTAGAACCACTCGCAAGTTCTCTATCAAATCCCTGCTTCAACCTCAGAAGAGACAACACAGTTTCTCCACAAAAACTGAGGCTGAAAATTACCAGAACTTCTCTGGTAAATCTCCTCTCCAAATCCTTTCTAAAAGAAATCTTGGCAATCTGTGCTGTGAGATGCTGAGATTCTTATGCGAAAGATGAAACATTTAAGACAGAACTGCGCAGGGAGTATGTGTGTTAGGTGCTGCACGCATCAACTTGACAAAAAAAAACAAATTTTAGTTTGCGTGAGGTGGGACTTCCAAACTGAGCAACAAAATCCCAGTTGATCAAATGATCTAACCTGTGTGATTATCTACTGGGCAACCAACCTTTTCTACATCTGTTGCTGACTTAACAGATACACTTGAACAGTGAGAGGCCATTCAGCCTATTCTAGCATGCAGATGCACACCATCTCACCCATAATCTCCAGCCTCAGGAACACCAAGGGCATCAGATGCATGGGGATATTGCTGCCTACATTTTCACTTCCAAGCCACACGCCATTCTGACTGGGAACAATATCACTGTCTCTAGGTCAAGATCCTGGAAATCCCTTCCCGATTGCAATGTGGATGGCTCTACGCCTCAAGGAGGTAGCTAAACACCACCATCTCAAGGGGCAATCAGAGATGATCAATAAATGCCAGTGATGCCCACATCCCATGAACGAAAAGGACATCACACCATTTACTTCAGGTTGTTAATGTTTAAATGTGTTATTGCAAATTCAAAATAATTACAATGAGAAGGGAATTGCAAATTCCAAATTCTTCAATAGCAGTGGGAGCATTAAGCAGGAGTCTGGTGCAATGGGATGTGCTGTCCAGCAGCAGGCTACAAAGGAAAGGGCGATGTTACCATTTAGGAAATCATACAACAAGAGGGGCATATCTTCTTCGAATGTTCATCAGTCCAAACATCATCCCTACCTAACACATACACATTTGCAGTTTTTAAAAAATAATGGATGCTAACTTCTTCCCTGTAGGGAACCTCTTGTTCCCCGATATATCACAGGCAAATTGATGTGGCACTCACAATCAGGCAAGGAAGACACCGCGTGTGCAATAAGTTTGAAAATCTCATTTTGTTTGACTCTCCTCTATTTAAATAGCTCCTCTGCACTGTTGGGGTCACTGCCTCAAAATCTCTCAAGCATGAATCCTTTCCCAGCTCATCACACACGGTGGGAAGTCGACGGAGATCACACTGCACTGAGCCAACACCCTTTGACAGGAGATAATTGCCCTTACTGCAGGAAACATGACCAAACCCACAATACAAGACAATCCAAAGGACGCAGTAGTAGTGACCTGCCCACTGGGTCAGGAGGTCTAGGTTCAAATCCTACGTCCCCTGGATATGTGTTGTAACATCTTGGAGCAGAGTGATGAAAACTATTTACAAAACAAGTTGCTCAGTTTTGGAGCAGGCAACCTAATAGGTCCTGCCTCACTGCCATCTTAGAAAGGGTCTCTTATGACGCTGTGGTAGTGATCCTACCTCTGGGCTTGAAGGCCTGGGTTCAATGTCCCAACGGCCTCAGTTGTGAATCATTGCCTATCCGAACAGGACAATTAAAATTGAATACAATATAAACCAATCTCTACAGGATGCAGAATCTGCAGCAGAGAGATAAGAAATAGGAGTAGGCCATTCAGCCCCTCGAGCCTGCTCCACCATTCAATGCAATTACAACTGATCATCCAACTCAGTCCCTTGTTTCCACATTCTCCCCAATATCCATTAATCTCTTTAGCTGTAAGAACTATACATAACTCTTTCTTTGCAACATTCAATGTTTTGGCTTCACCTGCTAGCTGTGGCAAAACCTATTTTACTCTGCCCCTTTGTGAAAGGGACTAAGACCCACAGTGCAGCGCATTGACTAGGACAAACAGACCAAGATGACACCATCAATCTTCATTATTAAGGTTAGATTTGCAGAGGACGGTGCAGGGACAGGAAACTTAAAGAGAAACCTCTCACGGGTCTGCTAAGGAGGGGAAATGTCTATATTTTAAGGAGATTTTGAAAGTGACAAATGATGTGGTACTGTTAGACCGAGCTTGTTCTACTGGGCACAACTCCACTCTGTCTTCTGATGTTTTGACATACTTCCGGTATGATTTCTACATCTCCACAATTGTTGCATGGTATTTTCTGCCATCCAGACAGAACCCCCACTACCCAATGCTTAGTTTTATATGGTAACTGGTCCATCAGTGTCTGCACAATCAGAAAGCAAGAGTGGAGACGACTCATTTCGCTTTGGCAAAGAAATACCAAGGAGGGGAGTACCTTGTCCCAGTGCTTAATCAAACCAGATTTCTATTTTAAATAATAAAAGCCTCGTCAGTGATGTTATGCCACACAACTCTGAAGCTCGACCTTCATGCTCAGAAGTAGGGGCACTACTACTGTTCCCCATGAGTTTCCTTAAACAATTAAAAGCATTGCTGGAATGCTACGTATAATTTGTGGCACAATATTAGATTTCAGGAAACGACAGTGCAGCCATTTTAGAGCTGGGCAGGGTGTTAGCAAAAGGGAAACAGCTGGTTATTAGTTTCTGACTCTCAAGGCACACAGGCAGCTTGGAAGATCACTGATTGGTGTCAATGCCTAAATCACCAGCCCACCCATTTCTGTATTGCTAATGCCATCATCATTAACCAGGGTGAAAACTGTGGAGTCTTCAATCAACCACCTTTCGGTCAAGTGAATGTCAGTTACACTCTTAGCTGTCCTTGGGTTTTGGTGGAGGGTCAGACCGCTGCAGTGTTGCTGCCTCTGACCTGTGAGTGTAATGATGGATAAACAGCAGCGGCGTTCAATGATTGGAATGTTCTCCGAGAGACAGTGAGAGACAGAGACACAGCCTGCTGTAAATCAGAGTTGGGGCCAATTTGGGACCAGAGGAAGTGGTCGGAGTCCATGGTCAGGGGCTGCCTATGGGACTATTGGTGGCTACACTGGTGTGATGGCAGCAATACCATGCTCTCCAAAGGCCCACGGTTTGTAGTGAGGCAGGGGCGATGTATAGAGTTGGGCGTGGCGGTCTCTCTATCTTCAGGGTCCCACTCCTAGTGCTAAAAATCAACCTGAGGTAGCAAGCTTGAGAGAAATACACTCCCAGTGCCTCCACTTTGGCTTTCTCAAACTGCAGCAACAAAATAAATGCATTTTGATTGCATGTGTGTTTGTGTGGATATTGTCTCACTATAACCAAGTCTGTCTGAGGAGCTGAGTAATCTCTTTCTTCAGGGCCATTGTATCTGTGCGAAGTGATGACTTCCAGCATTATGCTCCTGTTCAATCGTGGGCGTGCTACATTTATAAACTTGCTATCCCTCCATTTGAATGCAATCTGTGTAGCACTGCGTTATTTTCTGTCTCTTTCCCGTCTACACACACAGGCCACCAAACTGTTCTCCCCTCGTTTCTCCAAACACTGGATTGTGTACTTTGTTCTGGATGCTCTGGACTGATCTAGTTGGTGGGTAACAGGTAAAGCGAAACCCAGTAAGCTTTCCCTCACGCTGTGGCTGTCAATAAAGCCACTGAAGATCTGGTCAATGCAGAGAGAGCTAAGTGGAGCTCCACATTCTCGGTCAGAGAAAGGACATATGGACCCACATGCACTCTGTACATAGCTTCCTAATCAACCCACTCAGAAATGTTGAGATATACCTTTGGAGCAGATGGGATTTGGAACACAGGCCTTTAATCTCAAAGATAGAAATGCTAACAATTGTGCCACAAGACCCCTTACAGCGTCAGTGTATACTCCTCACCAGTTTGCTCAGAAATGTTAGCAGGTGGAATTTAGAATGCAGGCCTCCTATCTCAGTGATAGCAACACGACCACAAGAGTTCCTTACAGTATCATTTCATATTTTCCCCATCAGCATGGTTGGAAATGTTATCATATTCCTCTGGACCGGGGGGGGGGTGTGGTTTTGAAGCTGGACTTCGTGACTCAGAGGTACCACAACACCGCAAGAATGGACAGAAATGGTATAGCCCAGATCCGGTAACTGGATTTGAAAGTTAGGTGTGGAGCTGGATGAACACATTCCTAGACCCACCACCCCCCCAACCATTTCTGAAGAAAGGTCTAAGCCTGAAACATCAGCTTCCCTGCTCCTGAGATGCTGCTTGGCCTGCTGTGTTCATCCAGCTCCACACTGTGTTATCTTGGATTCTCCAGCATCTGCAATTCCTATTATTTCTGGATTTGAAAGTGCTTTGTTGAATTACAAATTCTGGTTGAGATTCCTTTGGCGAAGTGCGGGGGGGGGGGGGGCGGTGCAAAAGGTATTTTTAAAAAACCGTCCAAAAATTACAGCTGTCCAGGCCCTGGGCACAGCCGGGAGGGAGAGGTTAATCCCCATGGTGTCCAAGAATCACCGTGAAACGCAGGGACACAAAACCGTTTAAAAAAACAGAGCCAAGATTGCGGGCTCTAAAACCGAACAGCAGTGACCTTGTGATTCTGAATGAGAACAGGGCCTTTCATTGTGGGGATTCATCTTTTTTTCTCTCTCTGTTGGGGTGGGGGAAGAGAGAGAGAAATAAATTGTGAAGTGTACACAATGAATCAGAGTTCTAACAATCGGGCTTTGATTTGCCTCGTGTTTAGGGTTTGAGTTTGTTGATACCAGACGGCGATGGTTTCAATGATCACTGACCCTCTCTCACATCCTGCAGCTACAACATTCCCTGGCACTCAGGAACAATAAAGGATCGAATTCTTTCGAGGGCATCCTTCCCTCTTATTAAAGCAAACCCCGCGTGTCTGGAAGAGAGACACGGGACGGGTACTGTTCCAATTCCGCAAAAGGGAGTAATTTGATGGAACCGATAAAGGTTTTCCATTTATGTATTGGTAACAGTTGGATTTTAAAAGGCGCGTGTTTTCACCCCACCCATCCCGATTAGCTCAGCAACGCAGCAGCTGCGCCCGGAGATGAATACCCCCCGAAATTCCGCCTTTTTTTGTTGAGCTGAAAACCCGTCCAACGCCATGGGCAGGGTCTGACACTGGGCGCGCACCTGCACCTTGCTGAATGCGCTCTCCGGCCCCGGGGACACGGATAAATGGGAACGGCTGGGCAAAGGGCGAGACGCTTGGACAGTCGGGTGAAGAGGGCACTTGAACAGTTGGATAACAAGGCCGGGACAGTCCGATAAAGGGAGGGGGCAGTTGGATAAAGGAAGGGACAGTCCGATAAAGGACAGGGGCAGTTGGATAAGGGGACAACAGTTGTATAAAGGGGGTAACAGTTGTATAAAGGGAGGGGGCAGTTGGATAAAGGGAGGGGGCAGTTGGATAAAGGGAGGGGGCAGTTGAATAAAAGGGAGGGGGCAGTTGGATAAAGGGAGGGGGCAGTTGGATAAAAGGGAGGGGGCAGTTGGATAAAAGGGAGGGGGCAGTTGGATAAAGGAGACAGTTGGATAATGGGAGGGGGCAGTTGGATAAACAGGGAGGGGGCAGTTGGATAAAGGGAGGGGACAGTTGGATAAAGGAGACAGTTGGATAAAGGGAGGGGGCAGTTGAATAAAGGGAGGGGGCAGTTGGATAAAGGGAGGGGACAGTTGGATAAACAGGGAGGGGGCAGTTGAATAAAGGGAGGGGGCAGTTGGATAAACAGGGAGGGGGCATTTGGATAAAGAGGATAATTGGATAAAAGCGGACTGCTTTGAGCTACTCCCAGGAAGCAGGCCAGGAACAATGGCGCTTTGACCAACAGGAAGGTGGAATGAGTGGGGATCGAATGTGACCACCTATTTCGGGGCTCCCCCAGCCAGCTCGGGACGGGTCAGAGCCTTGGGTACGATTTGGGCCATCGGAGCGGGTGCAACAGGAAGGGGTTTACGAACAAGGTCAAACCTCAGCTCACCTCCTTTCCCTGCCTGCACTGCAGAGTCCCTCCTGAATGTGCTGTTATTGAGATACATCGATCCAAAACCATTGCATTTTCCTGTTGGGACGGGTGGGGGGTGGTGTTCTCATGTATTGACTGCTGGTGGGCTGTGTTAGAAAAGAAATCGATTGTGGGGTTGCGCATCAATGATTTCAGATTAGCCGACCGTGTCTTGCCGCTTTGAAACTCATTTTCCAGCAGAAAATTTCCGTGCTTTTTTTTGTGGGGAGAGTGAATGTTGACAAGACTGGTTCTGGGGAAAATAAAGAAAAAAGAAATCTGCTTTGAGTTCCCGTTTGCTGACGCTGCGTGTGAATTTTGAACATTGGTGACTTGGGAATTTCTTGGATCGAGCATTTTGGGTCTGGAGACTGGGCACCGTCTTTCTTACTAAGGGTCAGAAGGAGCTGGGAAGACATGATCTTTTGGGGAGGGAAACGTGGGGAGCGGTCGACCAACTCCGTTCGAATGGGGCTAGAAAACGCGACGCGTTAATGTTAACTTCATGCCAAATGTAACTTGCTCAACAGCAGAGCTGACCTGAAAGTCGAAGGTTAGGAATTAAAGATTTGGCTGTCCCACTCACCACATTCCCCTTAACGGACCTCATGGGCAGCCGAAAACGAAAGTGTACAGATTACCAGCAATTTATTTCCAAAATATAACAACTGGATTCATTCTCCCTGGACCCTACACTGAAATTCATTCCGCTAGGAGATCATTTTGAACAGCTTGCTGGGGAGAGAAATCTCAGCTAGTCACTGGGCTAGAAACGCTAACCGTTTTTCTCTCTCCACCGATGTTGCCAGACCAGCTGAGCTTCTCCAGCAATTTCTGTTTCTGTTTCAGCTTTCCAACCTGCGCAGTTCTTTGTTTCATTTTGGGGAATTATTTGAGGTTTTTTTTGTTAACGATGTACCGCCCCACCCCAATTTCCCGAACATAAAAACCGAAAGAACTGCGGGTGCTGTAAATCAGAAACAAAAGCAGAGATTGCGGGAGAAACTCAGCAGGTCTGGCAATATCTGTGGAGAGAGAAATCAGAGTTAGCATTTCGGGTCGAGTGACCCCTTCTTCGAACAGAATTTCCCACATTCACGTTTCTTCCATACAGCCACACCTGCTGATGGTCAGCTTTTACATTTGGCATTTTTAAAATACATAATATATTTATAGTCAGCTTCGCTTCGAAATCACCAACTTTAAATATATACGTACATTTAATCAACCTGCGTCTGAGGCATGTGCTGAGCCTAGAGATTGAGGCATTGCCATCAGGGCCCGGTCCATGATCAATAATTACTTCATTTGCTAAGCCTTTGGAATATTTAATTGTTAGATATTAGCAACAGTCCTCACCGCTGCAAGAATTATTGTTTCCCTTTGAATCAATGGCCTCAGTAATACAGGTGCTGTGATTACTGCGTCGATTGTCGTCAATTATGAGCTTCTCTCTCCTTGTGTCTCTGAGAGCTGTCATTACTGGAGGGCACTATAACGGAGCTGAATTGTGTAATCGGGTCAACTAACAACAATGATGCCTCACTCCTGGTTCAGGGACAGACAAGGAAGCAGTCCGAGTTTTTGAGTTTCAACACAACATAACACACGGTCATTCTGAGTGGAACACCACCCCGCGCCTCCCCGACCACTGGCGCTGGAACGATTTGACAAGGAGCCATCAACCCCGGCTCTGGAATGACATCCCAGATAACGTGACCCACTGAATCCCTGTGTTTGACTGGTAGCGATCCAAGGGAAACAAGAAAGGGTACTGTGACTGTATTTGGGCGGGTGTGGGAGAGGTGGGTGGGGTCTGGACGGAGGGTGGGGTGCTGTGTAGGGTCGAGGGGCGTTGAAATGGGTAGGAATGGGGGGCGGGGGGTTTGGAGTTCAGGTGATGGAGTAGTTGGAATGTTAGGGTTGGGTGGTGTGCGAGATGGACCCTAGAGGAAGAATCTGTTAAGGGTTCAGTCAACGAGCCCTGGTTTACTTCCAAGAGACAAAGGCTTAATTTAGTAGAAAACGGTTCTATTATCTGACATTCCTTCTACGAAATCTTTTTTTTTCTAATCCTCACACGGTGTAGTTTTAAATTGGAATCCGCACCTGCCTAAACCATTGACAGGCCAAAATTCTTTTTCTGAAGGCTGATGTTTCATAAATAATTAAGGCCAAAAAAAGTAAGTTTCCTGGCAATTAACTCTAGCGTCCATCAAGTTGATCAGTCTCTCACATTACCAAAATGCAGCAGTCATTATTCGAAGTGAGTTCCATTAACAGTTCAACAACATACAACTGAATTAATTTCTGACTAACCTGATGTACCATTACCTCGCCACTCCCTAACAGGAACAGAAAATAGCAAATACGAAATTAAAACTGAGAAGAAATTCACGGGCATGTGTTACCAGCCCTCCTGAGTTAATGAGACAAACAGTTACCTAGTGCTACACAAGCAGTGAATGATGCAACGAGGAAGAATAGCAAGATTCTATTTAAGGCGGAAAAGGACAGATTTTTGATTCGTCAAGGGGACGAAAGATTATCGGGGATTATGCAGGAAAATACAGTCGAGATTAAAATCTGATCAGGTGTGATCTTGTTGATTGATGGAACGCTCTCGAGGGGCCGAGCGGCCTATTTTTTATGTGTGTGTTCCTAAATGGGCAGTTTACAAACTTCGAGGAAACCCTGGAGCTTCTGAATGTAAAATAAATGAATTGTTTTAAAGGTGTTGATTCCAAAGTGGGCGCAAGTAGAATTCTGCCTTGGCACTATGGCATTTGGTAGGAGGCGCTGACCTAGGGGTACAGTTGGTCCTGCTGGTGGCATTCAAAGGGGGTCCATGGTTCTTAAAACCAACCCCCACCCCCTCCCCTACAATGGGCACTGAGTGACCTTTCTGCCAAAAGGCCGTGTTGCCTTGCAATCATGTTCCAATCCCTCTCTTCCCGACCCCATCAGTGTCTCCTTGGATCGACGGGCACAGGAATATGCCACCTTCCTCCAGTGAGGTCGCCAGCTGGATTATCTGGGGTAGCTGGCTGTGCTGGTGGGTGGGTTTGGGGGATGTGCCGTCGGAGAGAGGAAGTAAGGGATGGGGCAGGGTATTGTGGCGGAGAACGGGGATTTGACTGACATCCACACCAGCAAAAACAGGTTTAACCTAGGCCTCTCCGCTGGGAAAGGGCACCCGAGGTGGGGGCGTGCGTTTGACGCCAGCCCTGGGGCTCTGTGGTGTTACTTGGGCGTTCATCCAGCCCTACACCTCGTTATCTCTGTACCAAGCGTAGACCGTTTGGCAATGGAGGCTCTTTCTCTCTCGGAACATCCCTCTCTGTGTCTCAGTCTGGCTTAGAAAGGCAAACACAAATTTGCATCAATTAAAAGGCTTTTCACGTAAAAGAAAACCACCTCGGAGCTGCCCATTTTAGCATTCCCACAATCTGATCCCATTTCCACAGGGATTGGGTGAGGGGTATCAGGCTATGTGTGTGTGTGTGTGTGAGTATGTATGTGTGTGTGTTTGTGTGTGTGTATGTATGTGTGTGTGTGTGTGTGTGTATGTGTGTGTGTATGTGTGTATGTGTGTGAGTGTATGTGTGTGTGTATATGTGTGTGTGTATGTGTGTGTATGTGTGTGTGTATGTGTGTGTATGTGTGTGTGTATGTGTGTGTGTTTGTGTGTGTGTATGGGGGGGGGGGTGCACAATGGGAGGCGTGGACGGGTTAAGAAAAGGTGGAGTGGGCAGAAAGCAAGATTTTTTTCACCGGCAAGCGAACTGTTGCTCTGCTATTTGTTAACTCGATTCGCCTGATGTCGGGGGTTTGGTGAGTGGCGAAATGGGGCCAAATTTATTGAGTCCTTATTTAAAACGGTTTTCCGTCCAATACAAACCTGGGGTTTGGGGTTTGGGGCTTGGTGGGGGGGGGGGGGGGGGGGGGCGGGGGGACGATTCAACGTCCAACGTCCAAAATTAAATCTGAGATCGCAATCCACAGACTGACGTTCGTATGTGATCCCTGAAAAATTACAATCGCATCCTTCCTTCAAAGATGCAGGGATACCTGCCCTGGAATGTTAAAATTGGATCCTGTAGCAATCTCCCGCGGTGGAAGAGCGGGGCAATGTGGGCGGTAAAAGGCTGGAAGAAGTGTCCAAATATCAATGCTGTAGGATTTGAAATCAAAATAGATTTCCCTTTCGTTGTCGCTACTACCAGCGCCTTCCATTTGTGTTCAATTCCACGGCGTTCCAGAATGGGGAACGCTGCTGGCAGATTTAATTCTCTCAACCCAGCCCCGAATGGTTTAATAAGATGGGTATTTGTCCTTTCGTTTGAAAAGAGAGAAAAAAACAGCGCAGCATTTCACACACGGAGAAAAAAATTCCTGCTGTTCCCGCAGGTTAAAAATTCCTGTAGTTCTCCGCTTTTGTAATTGTTCAAGGGGATTAAAAGAAGGTTTTCCCTCCAACGCATTAAAAATTGTAGCATTGCTGCCTAACCCCCTCCACCCCGCCCTCTCGACAACCCCCACCTCCCCACATCCCTGTCTCTTCAGGAGAGTTGCGATTCCAATTGTCTTCATAAGTGTTAGAGTGAGATTAAGTATGAGGTGGGCGGGGGGGGGGGGGGGGGAGGTTTGGAAAGATGCAGGGCTGGTACCTCTCCACCATCATTCCCCACACCCGTCCACACTAGCATCCCCCCCCAAACCTTCTCCACCAAGTCTCCCTCCCCTTCCAACCACCGCCCCATCAACGCACCAATGTGCCCATTCCCTCTTTCAGACCTTAATCGAGACACATCACCAGAACCAACAGAACCAACAGAAAAAGGCATTTCCATTCCCCCTCCCTCACACACAGAGGGTGCAGCCCAGACTTTGCAAATTCGGTCTATTCCCCGGGGCAAATTTGGTGGGTGAGGACGGTGGGGGAGGGGGGGGGGCGGTGTGGGTGGTGGAGTTGGGAGGGGGGGCAGTTCACTATCGCTTCAGTGCCCTCTACGTTCCTATATCCTTAGAGAATTGAGACCCACCCTGCTTTCTCCGAGGAGGCAGGGGCCATTTTACATCAGAAAAGACATACAAAAGGCTTCTCTCTCTCTCTCTCTCTCTCACACACACACACACACACACACACACACACATTTCTTGGAAGCTGTGCTACAGGGAACAAAAGACAACACACAAAAAAAATCAGGGATGAAAGAGAGGGAAGGATCAAACCGCCAATGAAAAAAGAGAAAGAACAAATACCTACAGTGACCATTCTCAACGTGCGGAGCGACGATTTCTTTAAGTCCGGTGTGGCTTTGAATCTTCTTTTGAAGTGGGGGGGCGGGGGAGAAAGATATGTACAAGAGCAGCACAGTTGTTAAGGTCTTTTTTTCGCCTCTGTCTTCAATTGGTTTCCGATGTACATAAAGTCTTGCACACAGGCGCGTGTGTGCACACGACACACGTACACACCCACACACACTCACACACACACGCGTGCGTGCACACTCGCGCACAGACACACACACACACACACACACACACACACACACACACACAGACTCAAAATAAAAAAAAAGGTCTAGTGGCTGGGATGCTGATGGTCCGAACAGCCTTTCCTTTTGCTACTGCCACTGCCCTCCAGGTTTAAGCTTGAATGGCTCTGCGGTGTGCTCCTGCTCGCTTTATGTCCCCATCTGTTCGAGGGAGCGTGTTGCCTGATTGGCTGTCGCTTCACGGAGGCAGCAGTGTCGGTCCTGCCTTTAACAGTCACTAGCCCTCCCCGCCATCCTCCCTCCCCTGCCTCCAACCCCAACTGATTTATGGTGGATGCAGTATTTCTCTTTTTACCTGCAATCTGTGAGCTTGGAGTGCTTTTAGTCTCTGTGTGTGTGTGTGTGTGTGTGCTAGTCTGTGCCAGTGTTTCTGTGTGTCTGTCTGTGTGTGTCTGTGCGAATGTGCGTCTGTGCGAATGTCTGTCTGTGTACGTGAATGTCTCTATATGTCTGTGTGTGCCTGTGCCTGTGTGTCTGTGTGTGTGTCTCTGTGTTAGTGAGTGTGTCTGTGTTAGTGTCTGTCTGTATATGTGTGTGTGTGTGTGTGTGTGTGTGTGTGTGTGTGTCGCTGTGTGTGCGCGCGCGTCAGTGACAGTGTCTGTGGTGCTTGCATGTGTTTGTGTGTGTGTATCTGTGTATGCATGTGAGAGTGAGTGTGTATCCGTGTTTGTGAGTGCATCTGTGCATGCGAGAGTATCCGTGTGAGTCGCTGTGCATGTTTGTGACTGTGTGTATCTGCGTGAGTGCGTGTATATCTGTGTGACTGTGTGTATATCTGTCAGTGTGTGTGAGAGAGAGAGCGTGTGTGTATATCTGTGAGGGTGTGTGCGTGTGTATGCGCGCCCATGCGAATGCATCCCTCCGCAATGTGTGTACCAGTGTACTTCAGGACAGGACATTTCTTTACACGGGTTTGGGGCCCATCAGCCACACCCCCAACAATCCCATTCCCCACCCCCCCACCCCCATCCCTTTCCCATGAGCCGGGAATGGCAATTCATCAGTGAATGCCACCATCAGCTTGAATTCTCTCGATAGGGTCCCTCCCCTGGCAGAAATGCTGAAGTGGGTGGGCAGGCATCAGCGGAACAATGGTGGACATCAGCCATTAACGTTTGCCCACACATCAGCGTCTTGAGGGAGTCTGACTTGACCGTCAAGGACCTAGAAGACTTGAGGAAGGCCCTGCGAGATGTCAGCAGAGGTGCCACAGGAACGCACGGGGTGCTAGCCGCGGCGTTGTGCTGGAAAATGCTAGCGTCAGGACCTTGGACAGCAACTGGAGGTTCATGTGAACAAGGAGCAATAGTAGGCGCTTCCAGCTGCTCCACCATTCAGTAATATCATGGCTGGTCTGATTTTAACCTCAGCTCCACACCCCTGCATATCCCTTATGGTATGGCTACTGCTCTCTGGCTGCAGCACAGTGCCTGGTGCGTTTGTCTTTGAGTTGGCTGTTTTCAATTAAACCAGCTGCACTCCAGATTACTGCTTCCAAAGCAGGAATGGCATCTCCTCTACGAATGAAACCTTATCAGTTCTGCTGTGTCTACCCCAAGTAGGGTCACCTCACTTCTAGGATTGTCTCGGGAGCTTCCAGGGATTGAAGCCTATTCTCCAGGACATTACAGCAAGTAGCAACCCGGGAATGAAAATCAAAGCGGGAATGAAAATAACATTTACTGTTCCAATTTTTAAAAGCATTTTTCTTTGTATTGGAATAGTAGAATGGGATTAAAATAAAGCTTTTAAAAGTCAGTTCATCAGACATAGGCACCACTAGATACTCTGTTCATTTCCCATCGCTACTTGCCCTTGAGAAAGTGACTGTTAACTACTTTCCTGAACTGTTGTGGTGGGTAGACTGATAATGCTGTTTGCGAAGGAGTTTCAGGATTTGATCCAGTGACACTTAAGGAACGGCGATATATTTCCAATTCAGGATGGCGCGTGGCTTGGAGGGAGCCTGCAGGGGGTGGAGTTCCCCTGTATCTGCTGCCCTTGTCCTTCCAGATGGTAGCAGTCGAGGTGCTGGCAATCGCTGTTGAAGGATCCTTGGTGAGTTACTGCAGCACATCTTGTAGATGGCACACACTGCTGCTCATGCAATGTGGAGGGACAGGATGTTGGAAGCAGTGCCAATCGAGTGGGCTACTTTGTCCTGGGTAGTTTATTTGTTACCCACCCCTGTGAGCACCATTGAGAAAGTGGAGCTGGGCATTTGAATGAGACGTTAAACTGCCATTTCGGGCATTGATCTGCTTGAGTGGTGTTAGGGATGAACCCATCCAGGCAAATGAAGACCATTCCATGCCATTCCTGTGATGGTGGACAGGCTCAGGGGAGTTGGGAGGTGGGTTGCTGAGTATTTGATTGGATGGGCAGGTCGGAGACTAGGAGCTATTTGATGCAGCATTCAACGTGATGCCTAGCCAGACTAGATGTGGTGTCAGTGGAGGTCACTGGGCTGTTCTAGGTTGCACCTGTACCACTTAGCAGTGGATCCCTTTAATGAGATTGCAGGCAGGAGATTGCTACTAATGAACTGCAAATGATTTCTCATACGTTATTGGTCATGTGTTAGGTGCTGTCCACACATTGTACGCGTTCCACTGAATAGCCATACGTCAATAATTCCACATCACACTTAGCCATAAGTTAAACAACAAGCATTAAATACTAGGTGCACAATCTGAAACTGATGTCAACTATCAAACGGTAAAGTTTGCTGACCATCTTGTGGTTGAGCTCTGACTGGCCTGACCCACGTTTGCTTAAACACCAAATAAGGCTTTGTGATCTTAAAGGGATAGATTTGCACAAGAAAATAATACACTGTGTGTTACCTGGCACTAAATTAATAGAATATTGCTTATTCATTAAAATGCCTCTCGTTAAATCATGATTTGGAATACAGCACACAAATAATATAAGGATGGCAGATTTCATTCCCTAAATTAATGACCTTTCTTGTTACAAAATACAACAAAAGATAGCTATGGTCACCACCGGATTAGCTTTCAATGTTAGGTTTTATGAACGGAGTATAACCTGCATTAGTTGCTGTGCAGAGATTTAAACCAAGAATTTAGCCTGCAGACTCCAAGCCTTGCTGCTAGGCCAACGTCTCCTGTCTTGTTTAATGGAAGCAATATTTGATGCAGATTGATTCCTGGGATGAATCAACACTTGCTCTTTGAGGATGGTAGAAGGGGAACTGGATAGATTCAGTTTGCTCCCAGGTCCGTATCCTGGAACTTTTCCACCCACAGGCCCCAGTGGACTGCAGCAGATCGAGAAAGTGGCTCACCTGCCACCTTCTCAAGGGCAATTAGGGATGTGCAATGAACGCTTTGCTAGTGAGTGCTGCCAGCTTCCTGTGATAGAGTTAAAAAGAACTAGCAATTCCTAGGTCTCTATAACATTGCCATTGTGTGGGGGTGGTTAGGTTAGTCGGCTGATTTGTGATGCAGAGTGACGCCAACAGCATGGATTCAATTCCCATCGCCAGCTAAGGTTACAGTGAAGGACTCTCCTTCTTAACATCTTTGCTTGCCTCAGATATGGTGACCCTCAGGTTAAACCAGGACCAGTCATCTCTCTCTAATACGACAGCAGCCCTACGCTCTGCTAGGACTATGGTGACATTACCTTCCCACAATCTCATGGCCAACTTATTGTGAACTATTTTTATTGAAATAAAAAGAAAAGAAACAAAAAACAGACACGTCCTACTCAACCAGAGAAACTTTCTAAGCAATCGAGAATGCCCTCTAATGGAACAGGAGAGATTTTAAAGAGGATTTATTAATTTAGGGTTGGCCATTCTCTGTACTCAATTACTGGACTCAAATGGCTGTCAGAAGTGTGGAAAACAATCACTCAACGTGATTTTCACCTCCTGCAGCCAACTAATGGTCAGGGGATGGGGATTGCGCCTGACATGCAGTTCAAGGCAGTGAATGGGCTCTCAAGTCAGGAGGTTGGAAGCAGCAGTAAGACGCTAGGGGCAGGTCAATTGGATTCCAAGCCAGATGTATGAAACTAGATGCAAATGTCTTTCTTGACATTTACTTTATTTACATGATGCAGCATTACAAATGCCTGCTTCCTATTGATCCGCCAACCCAGTGTCTCAGCAATCCCCCTTTATATGTGCTCAAGGCACTTGTTCAATCAATACCACTGCAATTTTTTTATCCTTCATCTTAACAACACAATTAACATAACATTAATGAAGCTTTGAGTTGGGAGTGCCCTCTCTCTTGATTTTGTTTTGAAATATTAAATTTAGAGCGGCATTTTCTGCACGACGTCTGCTTGTGTGCATGTATGTGTGCGTGAAAGTGTGTGAATGTGCAAGTGGTAGTGCGTGTGAGAGAGGCTGTGTCAGTGTGAATGCGTGTGTCTGTGAGTGTGAATGTATGTGTATGTCTATATCTGTTGTGCGTGTGTCTTTATCAGTGAAAGTCTGTGTGTGTGTCTGTTTCAGTGAAAGTGTGTAGGTACGAGAGTGTCTGTGCATATCTGTGTGAGTGTGAACATATGTGTGCAAACCTATCTGTGTGCTTATGAGTATATGTGCACGTGCAGGTGTGTATCTGTTATGTGTGTGGCTGTGTGTACATGTGTCTACTGCGTGTATTAATTGTACATGTGAAAATGTGTGTTTATGAGTGAGCCTGTGTTTGGTGTGCAAATGTCTGTTGTATGTGTAAGTGTATGTGTGTGTGTGTGTGTGTGTGTGTGTGTGTGTGTGTGTGTGTATGCATGTGAGTGTGTGCATACGTAAGTGTATATGCGTGGGTGTGTGTACATGTGTGAGTGTGTATGCATATGTGTGTGTATATGTGAGCATGTGTGTATATGCGAATGTATGTGCATCTGTACATGTTTGTGTGTGTGAGTGTGGTGAGAGAGTGTGAGAGTGTATGCGTGTATGAATGCCTATGGGTGTATGAGATTGTGTGCATATGTATGTGAGTATATGCATGTGTGAGTGTGTGTGTGTGTGTATATGTTAGTGTGTGCATGTGTCCATGTGTGTGTATGTGTGTGACTGAATGTGTGTGTGTGTGTGTGTGTGTGTGTGTGTGTGTGTGTGTGTGTGTGTGTGTGGAAGACAGTATCTCCCCCTCTCCCACCCCACCCAGAAGGAAAGCCTCAGGTGTGGGCAGTGGGTGGAGGAGAAAACCAGAGCCCAACAGCAGTTGAAAATCTTGAATTGACCTCATGGCTGACCAGTCGAGCACCTTAAGGACATTCACTAGTTACACACAGCTCTTAGAAACGGCATAGGAGACTATGCCATTTAATACCTTCTTCTAATGTGGAATGGGCAACATCACATACAAATTCTAAAGAGTGCCTTCCACACACAGAAGTAAGTCTAGACAGTAACTTTGAGTTCAAATGGTACATCATAGAACAGCATAGCCATTCGGACCAACATGAAAAGGAGATTGTTTGGTTCATTGTATTTAAACTGGCCACTTTCCAGCCCTGTAGGCAACACAAATCCACATTTCTTTTCAAATACCCCTGCTGGCTTCTACCTCAATGTTTTTAGGCATTGCGCTCCAGACCCCATCCTCCAAGGGGTGATCCTTGCACTCCGTCAGAAACCTTCTCCCAATGGGCTCTGAATGGTTGCCTCAGGTTGTGGAGCAGGGATCTTGACCAGGGCTCTCTATCCCGCTGCTGAGTTTATGGGAATAAGGTGAGGCCATTCAGCCCATTGAGCCTGCCACATCATTCGGTGAGAGTGCGGCTGTTCCACATTCTAACTCCAACTACCCGCCTCGGACCTTTACCCTGTTCATGACTTTGATGAGCAAAAGACGCATTAACTTCAGAATCACTGAGCTGGTATCTACTGCGTCCTGCAGTAATAGGCTACAGGCATCCACCACACTTTACCTGAAGGCGCCCTCCCTAGCTTCCTCCCTGGCTTTGATATTGAAGTTGAGGCTCCCTTTACTTATTGTCCCAGCAACTACCTTCCAAAAGCCTTAATCCAGTCACCCCTATCTGTGCACATGGGAATACTTAACTAGTTTATGTGATCTCTCCTGAGAATCGATACTGAGAATGTATCCACCCCACAAGTCCCCTTAGCTGTCTTCTCTCACTGCAGGAAATATAAACAGCATCTTGCTCGTGTATATCACTTTGTGGTGATTGCATATCAGAACATTACACAGCACAGGAACAGGATTTTTGATACAACCAATCTATATTATTAGTGTGACATGTGCCTCCTCCTGCTCCTTTGATCCAACACCATCAGAATAGACATTCTCCCTCAGGTTTTTGGCAATATTTTATACATATTTATTGCAGTTTAAAAGGCTGAAAGGTAACCTCATTGAAATGCATGAGACTTCAGAGGGTAAATACAGACAGGATGTTTCCCCTCAAACATTCAAATTGGGAGCAAGAGTAGGCCATTTGGCCCCTCAAACCTATTCCACTGTTAAATAAGGCTATGGTTAATCTCAACTCAATGTACCTGTTGATACCTTTGTCAGCCATAGTTTGGATCGAACTCTACCTGAATATGTTTGGGATTGTGTGGGAATCAGGAACCCACGGTGGGAATGGGGAGTACAGTTTCGACATAAGAGGCCTCTCCTTTGATATAAAGGAAGGGGTGGTGGAATTTTCTCTGTTGGAAGGCCACTAATCTTTGGAATTTTCTCCCTCAGAGAGCACTGGTGGCTGGGTCATTGAGTATATTCAGGACTAAGTTGGACAGATCTTTGATGGACAAGGGGGTTGAGGGTTATGGGAAACAGGCTGGGGACTGGCCTTCAGGCCACAGCCAGATCAGAGTATTGAATGGTACAGCACACTCAATGGGCTGAATGGTCTACTCCTTCTCTTATTTCTGGTCAAAATCCCTGAGCTAGTCACTGCAGCTACTCTTTCTGGGGGCAAGATCCCAGGCTGTAGCACCTCTCTGGGTAAAGAACTGCAGAAAGTAGAACATAAAAATTATTCAGCACAGAAAGAGGCCTTTCAGCCCCTTGTGTCCGCATTGGCTGAATATTCCAGCTGCCATTCTAATCCCACTTCCCAGGTTCCTTTTCCACCAAACTGGGTAAACACCCACAAGAAGTTTCTCCTGGAATCCCAATTGGATTTATCGGTGACTACTTTTTATTTGAATCCTCTTCCAAGTTTCCAGACTCACCCTTAAATGGAAATATCCTAACAACAAGTATCGAAGCAATCTCTTTCATAATCCGAAAGTCCCTTATCCAGTCACCACTTGTCTTCTGTTTTTGAGAGTAAAATAGCTCCAACATTACAATTCTTTTGGAGTCTAACGCCACACTTCAATCATCACTCCGATAAATCAATTGGCTTGCACCTTCAGCAAAGATTCCATTGTTCTTCCTGTAATGGGGAGACTAGAACTGAACAACTTGCTGCTGTTAAACAGGGCCTTGATGAGGCCATGAGTACTGTGTGCAGTTTTGGTCTCCCAGTCTGAGGAAGGACATTCTTGCTTTTGAGGAAGTTCAGTGAAGGTTCCCCAGACTGATTCCTAGGATGGCAGGACTGACATATGAGGAAAGACTGGATTGACTAGGCTTGATCTTGCTGGAACTTAGAATAATGAGGGGAGGAATCTCATAGAAACATATAAAACCTTGATGGGACTGCACAGGCTAGCTGTTGGAAGAAAGTTCCCAATGTTGGGGAAGTCCAGAGCTTGGGTCACGGTCTAAAAATAAGGTGTAAGCCATTCAGGACTGAGATGAGGAAGAATTTCTTCACTCAGAGAGTTGTGAACCTGTGGAATTCTCTCTCACAAGAAACTATTGGGGCCAGTTCATTAGCTATATTCAAGAGGGATCTAGATATGGCTGTTGCAGCTAAAGGGATCAAAGGATATGGGGAGAAAGTAGGAATGAGATATGAGATTGCATGATCAGCCATGATCGTATTGAATGGTGGTGCAGGCTCGAAGGGCTGAATGGCCTAATCTTGCTCCTATTTTCTACGTTAATGAGATCTACATAAGAATCAAGTTTACCGTAACTCCTCTGCTCATGCCATTCCTCTCGCAATGAACTTCAGTGTTTCTTTGGCTTTTCTTCATGATTTTTCACAACCTCTGTTGTTGTTTGTAATATTTCTGTGCATCTTGCAGATTGCTTTGCTTCTCCATTTCCTTAGATACCTATTTTCTAGGGAGTTGATGGTCTACTTGTTCTTTCTGCCGAATTGTATCGTTGCTCATTGAAGTCGATTTATCAGCTGCAAACCCATTCTGCTGTGTTAGAAGCCTGAGTGATTTTTCATTTTTTAAAAAATTCTATTCTTTGATCAATTCTGGATTGCATTTGTGAACTGACAACTGTGAGCTGAAGGTGACCTCTGGACTGTGAGCAGCAGCTTGTGTTAAAAACAAGAGAAAATAAACCAAACAAGCTGTTAAGATAACAAAGTGTGGAGCTGGATAAACACAGCAGGCCAAGCAGCATCTTAGGAGCACAAAAGCTGACGTTTTGGGCCTAGACCCTTCATCAGAGAGGGGGATGGGGAGAGGGTCCTGAAATAAATAGGGAGAGAGGGGGAGGTGGACCTAAGATGGATAGAGGAGAAGAAAGGTGGAGAGGAGAGTATAGGTGGGGAGGCAGGGAGGGGATAGGTCAGTCCGGAGAGGACGGACAGGTCAAGGAGGCGGGATGAGGTTAGTAGGTGGGAAATGGAGGTGCGGCTTGAGTTGGGAGGGGGCGATAGGTGAGAGGAAGAACAGGTTAGGGAGGCGGGGACAGGCTGGGCTGGTTTTGGGATGCAGTGGGGGGAGGGGACGAGCTGGGCTGGTTTTGGGATGCAGTGGGGAAGGGGAGATTTCGAAGCTTGTGAAGTCCACATTGATACCATTGGGCTGCAGGGTTTCCAAGCGGAATATGAGTGTCTGTTCCTGCAACCTTCAGGTAGCATCATTGTGGCACTGCAGGAGGCCCAGGATGGACATGTCAAAGCTGTTGTTTATTTACAAAGCCAGGCCTGAAAGTCTACTGCATGTAGGTTCTTGACTGAAAGGATTTCATTGATTCTTCAACACCAGGAGGGAGGTGGGGTGTTGAGAGCAGCATGCTTAATTTGATAGCAGATGTTTTGGCCACTAATGAGGTTAGTACCTGGAAACTGTTGCCAGCAAGTCTGGAAGGGAAGATGATGGTCAAACAGAGGGAAGGGAGTCAAAGATTTGAACTGGGTTTGGACTGGGTGCCTGGGAGAAGCAGTTTGTCTGTTGATGCTACAGCACGAAGCATTGAAAGCTCCTTACCTAACCTCCCATTATCGACTGTTGGAAATTCAGAGAATAGAAACTATCAGGGTATATATGTGAGTATCACTGACTTCCTCAGAGTGAACTGAAACAGTGGCCCTGACCAACATCTTCAGAAGGCCAATAAGAAGCAGTCATATATTGTTGTGGAATCATGCATTGTGAAAACTGTGGAAAAGCCCCATTTCTGAAGGAGGGTCCCGACTTGAAACGTCAGTTTTCCTGCTCCTCTGATGCTGCCTGGCCTGCTGTGTCCCTCCACATTCACACTGTGTTATCTCTGACTCCAGCATCGGCTGTTCTTTCTGTCTTGAAGTAATCTGGTTTTGTTTTTCATTAATTTATCCCTTAATTACGTTTGTCTGTCTGTCTTTGTGTGAATGGGGCTAAAAAAAAAGCTTATTTGAGTTTAGATTATAATTATCAATAAGATTACTTTGAGTTCTGAGGAAGGATCACTCAGCCTGAGACATTAACTCTGATTTCTTTCAACAGATGCTGCCAGACCTGCTGAGCTTTTCCAGTAAGTTCTATAAGAGTTTGTGAATGAGATTATTTTGTTGCTGCATATTGCTTTGATAAAGTTACCATATTGTTAATAAATCACTATATCTTTTGTTTAAGTTACAAACCAGACCAGAATTGATCATTTGCACAGTCCGTTATTGGTTATTCAGGAAGTCTGGTTAGGAATGGTTGGGGTCAATTTTGACAGTCTTTGATGGTTTGAATTTTACAGCATGGCGAATGCAGAGGCGGGAAGGTTGATTTGAATAGGCTGTCTGTCTCTGTGCTATACCAGCAGGATTTCTTGTGGGCAGGTTACTGTGGGAGAAAGGCTACTATGGGGGACTGGTTGCAGGTGGAAAATTGACAGGCGGACAACACACTGCAAAGAATCCTGCCATGCTGCCGTAACGGGCTGCAGGCAGGTGCAATTAATGCGACTTCTGACCTTCAGTGGGGAGCTTCCTCAGCTCTAGCTGCCCCAGTAGCGCCAGACATGGGCAAGCCCCTATTGACTCCAGACCCAGGTAAGTCAGGGGCATTGGGGTGGGCTGAGTTGGAGCTTCTTAGGAAAAGGGTGTAGGGATGGGATTTAAAGACCAGGCAGGGAGGAAGAAATGGGATCAAGGCCCTATTGTACTGAGGGTGCTCCCCCCACCCAAAATATAGAATGCCCTTCTGCTCTGTGTTTTGCACTGAGAAACGGGACACCCACAGTCAGCTATCTGCCCTTACCAACGTTGTTATGGCGTGAGCAACATAATACCAGTGCAAACTTAACTGGTAACAGCCTCAATGGTCTCTTAATTACTTACCTTAATATGGCATGTGCTTCTGGTTTGAGCTCCCTCCCCATCAGCATGGGGGTTAAGTTCCCAGGTGGGGTTGAACCTGTTTGGCTGGGCACCCAGAATATCTCCTGTGCCTCCCCATCTCTAACCCTATCGCAGGGAGCACCCAAAACCCAATCTATAATTTGCTCCCTCCATGCCCAGCCTCGATCCATGTTAAATGTCAATTTTCTACATTTTGTCAGTCTCAGTAACTATTTTTAGTCTTAGGAATGCCTACTTTCTGTCCGCAAAAAAATGGCCCTGACCTTCCAGTGGCCTGCAACTTTGACACATCACTTGTCAACATCTCTGTCTCAGACTTGCTGCGGTGCTCCAGTGAAGCTCAGTGCAAGCTGGAAGAACAGCATCTTATTTTCCTCTGGGAACGCTGTAGCTTTCAGGGCTCAATGCCATGTTCAATAATTTTACAGCTGGAATGCCTTAAATCATAGGATCCCTACAGTGTAAAAACAGTCCAACAAGTTCACACCACCCCTCTGAAGAACATCCCACCCAGAACCATTCCTTTTAATTTCCCACGTCTAACCCACATAACCTAAATATCCCTGTGTACTGGGGCAATTTAGCATGGCAATTTACCACCCTAACCTGCACATCTTTGGACTGTGGGAGGAAACCCATGCAGACATGGGGAGAATGTGCAAACTCCACACAGATACAGTCCGCCCAAAGCTAGAATCGAACCCGGTCCCTGGTGCTGTGAGGCAGCAGTGTTAACCACTGAGCCTTCTTCCAATTCCTTAACCCTCACCCTCTCCCCACAACACACCAGGCACTATCATAACAGAGGCTGCTTTGAGCACAGTCAACCTATTTTCACATACTCATGATCCCCATTATTACCTTTCCTACCTCCTGCCTTATGATCATCCATCCCTTTATCTACCTATCTCTCATTCCCTCTCTCTGGGCTCCATCTCAGCCTATCAACTCACTCCTAACCCCTTGACTTCAGCACACATACCAACCTTTTCCTAGCAAACATCAGTTCAGTGGGCTCGAAATGCTAACTCTATTTCTATGTCTCTCCAGAGATGCTGCCAGACCTGTTGAGTTTCTCCAGAAATTTCTGTCTTTGTTTAACCTTCACTAGCGGTTTTCTGTCTATCCACTCAGCTCCTTGCCCCATGACTGTAGACGTATTCCAGGATTAGTCATTTAGAGGACACAAGTTCGAAACCCACCCTGGCTCTCTGGGATCTCGAATTCACTTAACTCATTAGCAGTGGCTCACAAAGACTCTCTCTCTCTCTGAACCCCCTCCAACTCACCACCCCACCACCCCCACCACCACCACCACATCCCACCCCACCACCTCTCTTTCTCTCTGCCAGAGGGAGACAATTGGTTCTAAAGTATGAAGAACACCAATCTTCAAGCCTGGGGCAAGGTGAGGAGACAGGACCTTCAATCTACTGTTGCTACTGGGATTGAGCCCAAGGCTTTGGCATGGCTTAGGAAAGGAAGAATCTGAGCTGGATGTCAATAATCTTGAAGCTGGCTGATTGAAAGAAAAACCCAAAACTGGGTTTACTGATGTGCATCTGAAAAGAAAGCTCATTATCTTTACCCAGACTGGCCTGGGCATTGAATCCCCACAGTGTGGAGGCAGGCTATTTGGCTCATGAGTTTTGAGAAGATTTGTAGCTCAGGTTGAGGTTCTGGGTGTGAGTTTGCTCGCTGAGCTGGAAGGTTCGTTTTCAGACGTTTCGTCACCATTCTAGGTAACATCATTAGTGAGCCTCCGACGAAGCGCTGGTGTTATGTCCCGCTTTCTATTTATCTGGTTAGATTTCCTTGGGTTGGTGATGTCATTTCCTGTTCTTTTTCTCAGGGGATGGTAGATTGGCTCCAAGTCAATGTGTTTGTTGATGGAATTCCGGTTGGAATGCCATGCTTCTAGGAATTCTCGTGCATGTCTCTGCTTGGCTTGTCCTAGGATGGATGTGTTGTCCCAATCAAAGTGGTGTCCAAGTGCACACTAACCTTCCAAAGAACATTGCACCCCCACCTCTGTAACCATGCAAATCCCATGGGCAATTTAGCATGCCCAGACCATTTAGCCTGCACATCTTTGGACTGTGGGATGAAAACCAGAGCGCCCCGGGCAAACTCACACAGACACACATGAAGAACATGCAAATTCCACACAGTCACCCGAGGCTGGAATTGTGCCTAGCTCCCTGGTGTTTAGAGGCAGCAGTGCTAACCACTGTGACTCCATTCCAATACCTGTGCAGTTGATTGTTAATTGTTCCTTGAAGTGTGCCCCCTGAGTTCCTCAGACAAACCGCTACAGAGGATTGAATTATCACGGTCACTGGGCCATGAGTCAGAAGATGATAAAGACACTCTCGTCCCAGTCAACTCTGCAAAATGCCCCTCTGCCAAGAAAGAAACTGAGAAATGGTCGGTGCTGGAGGTCTGAAACAGCTGGAGAAACTCAGCAGGTCTGGCAGCATCTGCAAAGAGAGTTAATACCTCAGGTCCAGCGACCCTTCTTCAGAATGTCGCCAACAGCTGGGTACAGGAGCCAAAGTGGGGACTGCTGCCCCACAGACTCATCACCACATGCAAACAACTCTTGGAAGGTCATCCCACCCAGACCCAATCCCCTGCACCATGCATTTACCATGTTTAATCCCTCCAATCTTCACGTTATGAGACAATTTCAGTACGGCCAGTCCACCCTACCCTGCACAGATTTGGACTGTGGGAGGAAACAGGAGCACCTGGAAGAAACCCATGTGGGGAGAATGTGCAAACTCCACACAGGCAAGGCTGGGATCAAGACTTTGAACAAAAGCAGAAGAGTATGGGAACGATAACTCTCACCACTCGTCATCCCCTCCCCCTCACCGACTTCCCACCCCCATCCATGTAGTTCCTGCTCCTAGTTACACAAAATTCTGACTTGGATATACATTGCCCGTTCTCTCATTAGCTCAAAGTCCTGGATCTTCCTTCTTCGCTACATTGTGGCTACGACTTCACTACATAAACTGCAGTGCTGGAGAAGAAGGTTTACTACCAATTCCAAGGCAGCTAGAGGGTGGGTAGAACTGGCAGATAGCAGGTCAGGCTGCGCAACGAGCACTGGGCGTGTGTCCTTGCTTTATGATATAACCCCAGTAGATCACTTCTTTATATAGAGGCTGAGTTATTTCCAGAATGACACAACAGGCGAACTTCCTGTCATCTCGGCATCATGTTGGACTGCTGCCAAATTCAGGGAGAAATCCATCTGACGGATTTTGTTGCTTTTCAGCTTGCACGTTATGTCACTGAAGTAATCACGAATATAACACTACCTCACTGCACAAAGCACATGGAATAGCAGTTAAGTCAGACGTTCAAAATAGCATATTAAATAATGTGAACCTGCAGCTCTTCTCCCTCCTAGTCACACCTTACTGCTTACTCTGCACCCTGTTCTCTTCCTGCCCCACTCTTAATCCTACTCAATGACCCAACCTCCTTCCTCACCCCACCCCCATCTCATTGTCTTCAGGGATCCTCACTTGAGGAAGAATGTAATCACACTGGAGGCAAATCAGAGAAGGTCAACTAGGTTCATTCCAGAGATGAAAGGCTTATGTGAAGAGGAGAGATTGAGCAGTTTAGACTGATTCTACAGAGAAGGATGGGAGGAGATCTAATTGAGGTATATAACATAGAGTCCCTACAGTGTGAATAGAGGCCATTTAGCTCATCGAGTCTTAACCAGCCCACGGGAGGGCATCCCTCCATGACCCCAACGCTCACACTGTTTATTTACCCCTAATCTGCACATTACGAGACAACTTCAGCATAGCCAATCCATTTAACCTGCACATCCCTGGACCTGATCGGCAATTTAGCTTGGCCAACCCACCCCAATCTGCACATCCCTGGACATGATCGGCAATTTAGCTTGGCCAACCCACCCAAATCCGCACATCCCTGGACATGATCGGCAATTTAGTACGGCCAACCCACCCTAACCTGCACTTCCTTGAACTATGGGAGGAAACCAGAGCACCCAGAGGAAACCCGCACAGACACAGAGAGAGCATGCAAACTCATGCAGACAGTCACCTGAGGCTAGAATCGAACCTGAGTCCCTGACCCTGCGTGGCAGCAGTGCTAACCACTGAGCCACCCTGAGATAGCTAAAGGGGGATTGACAAAGTGGATGTAGAGGTGAGGTTTCCTCATGTAGTGCAATCTACATTGAGAGGTCATAGTTTCAGGCTAAGTGGCGGTAGATTTAAAACGGAGATGAGGATAAATTATTTCTTTCAAAGGTTATGAATCTGTGAAATTCACTACTCCAGATTGCGGTGGATGTCAGGACAATGAATAAATTTAATGTGGAGGTGGACATTTTAATTGTAATGGGTTGAAGGATTATGGAGACCTGGCAGGAAAGTGGAGTTGAAGCTGAGATGAGATCAGCCAAGATTGCACTGAGTGGCTAATTCTTATGTAATTAGGTCACCCCTCCTTGACCACCCATTCTGGAAGAATACGTAACCAAGCTGACTTTAAAGATGAGGTGTGTTCATACAAGCATACAAACTATAAGTAGGAATTTGTCTTTCAGCCCATCTAAGCCATTCCACCATCCAATAATGGCTGATCTTCTTGTGGCCTCAAATCCAGATCTACACTTACTCCCAATAACCATCATCTCCCGGGCATATTCACCAGATTCCCATTCTGCCACTGGCCAGGGAAGAACGTTCCAAAGACTCTTGACTTCTTCATAGAGAAAAAAAACCCTCCTCATCATCATCATCACCTTGAATCCCTTATGTCCCTAATTTTTAAACTGAATCCCACAAGGAGTGCAGCATTCAACCTGTCAAGTCCTCTCAGGATCTTAGACGTTTCAATGGGATCACCTCTCATTCTTCAAAACAACCATGGAAACAAACCCCGTCTGTCTAAATAAAAACCAAAAGATGCTGTAAATCAGGAACAAAAACAAAGTTGCTGGGAAAGCTCAGCAGGTCTAGCAGCATCTGTGAAGGAGGAAACAGATTCAATGTTTCAGGTCCAGGACTGAGGAACAGGGCTCTGAGGGAAGGGTCACTGGATCCGAAACGTTAACTCTGTTTTTTCCTTTGCAGATGCTGCCAGGCCTGCTGAGCTTTTCCAGCGACTATTTTTTTGTCCCTGTCTGTCTAATCTCTCCTTCTAAGACAGCCTCTTCTATCCCTGGTATCAACTGAGTTAACCTTCTCTGAACTGCTCCTATTGCATTTATATCCTTTCTTAGATAAGGAGACTAAAACTGTCCCGATTATTATGGATGTGGCATCACCAATGCTCTATACAACTGTAGCAAAGCATCAGAGATAATGGGAACTGCAGATGCTGGAGATTCCAAGATAATAAAATGTGAGGCTGGATGAACACAGCAGGCCAAGCAGCATCTCAGGAGCACAAAAGCTGACGTTTCGGGCCTAGACCCTTCATCAGAGAGGGGGATGTGGGGAGGGAACTGGAATAAATAGGGAGAGAGGGGGAGGCGGACCGAAGATGGAGAGTCCCTACACCCTCTCCACCTATCTTCTTTACTCTCCATCTTCGGTCCGCCTCCCCCTCTCTCCCTATTTATTCCAGTTCCCTCCCCACATCCCCCTCTCTGATGAAGGGTCTAGGCCCGAAACGTCAGCTTTTGTGCTCCTGAGATGCTGCTTGGCCTGCTGTGTTCATCCAGCCTCACATTTTATTATGTAGCAAAGCATCCCTACTTTTATATTCCATGCACCTTGCAGTAAATCACACTATTTCATTTGTATTCCTCATCGATTCATCCTAGTCCTTTGTGATTTATGTACCAGAACACCCAGATCCCTCTGTGCCTTAGAGTTCTGAAATCTCTCTCCATTTGAAAAATGCTCAGTGCCTATAAAGGAACTTTTAACAAAGAAGTCGGCTCCAAATGTAGGCAGCTTTCTCATACAGGTGAGCCAGCCATTGTCTTTATAATACAAGGATGACTCAACTTGTTGGAGACACTGAAGAGTGTTGACGGTTGAGGGTTGCTTTGTGATGTAAAAACATGAGCCAAAGGGCATCACTGACTACTTGAGCCTTAGGCTGGAGATGCTGTCCGTTTTGTTGTCTCTCTGAAGCTGCCCGTGCGGTTAAATTGCTCTGATTCAATATTTTCTCCTGAATCATTTTGGAATGCTCCTTATTCCATGCTCTCCAGTATTGACACCAACCGCCTCCATCAGCAATGCTCAGTGGCTGCACTGTGTACCATTGCACAATGCAAGGGTAGCAACTAACAAAAAAACTCCTTTGACAGCACTTTCCAAGCCTATGACTTTGACCACCAAGAACCAGCAGACGTGGAGTGCTTGACAGGGGGCATTTGGAGAGGCTGTTTCCTCTTTTGGAACATTCTGGAACTGGTGGTGGTGGGGGGAAGCGACGCGCTCTTAGTTGCCCATTTGTAAGTGAGATGTTTTATTTCTCTCACAGAAGGTGGTGGATCTTTGGAGCCCTCATCCTCAAAAGGAGGTGGCAGTAGCATCTTTGCATGTTTTAAAGGCAGAGGTAGATAGCTTCCTGATAAGCAAAGGGGAGAAAGGTTATTGCAGGTAGGTGGCATTCTGGAGAAATCAGATCAGTAGCGATCCTATTGAATGGCAAAGCAGGCGTGAGGGCTGAGTGGCCTACTCCCGTTCCTAATTTATATCAGAACATCAACGCCTACAAGCTCCCTTCCACGGCACACACCGTACTGATTTGGAACTATATCCCAGTGTCACACTGTCGTAAGGTCAAAATTCTGGATGTTCCTCCCTTAACAGCACTGAGGCTGTCTCTGCAGCTCAAGGAGCTGCATTTCCAGAAGGTGGCTCCCACCACATTCTGAGATAATGGGAACTGCAGATGCTGGAGATTCCAAGATAATAAAATGTGAGGCTGGATGAACACAGCAGGCCAAGCAGCATCTCAGGAGCACAAAAGCTGACGTTTCGGGCCTAGACCCTTCATCAGAGAGGGGGATGGGGGGAGGGAACTGGAATAAATAGGGAGAGAGGGGGAGGCGGACCGAAGATGGAGAGTAAAGAAGATAGGTGGAGAGGGTGTAGGTGGGGAGGTAGGGAGGGGATAGGTCAGTCCAGGGAAGACGGACAGGTCAAGGAGGTGGGATGAGGTTAGTAGGTAGCTGGGGGTGCGGCTTGGGGTGGGAGGAAGGGATGGGTGAGAGGAAGAACCGGTTAGGGAGGCAGAGACAGGTTGGACTGGTTTTGGGATGCAGTGGGTAGAGGGGAAGAGCTGGGCTGGTTGTGTGGTGCAGTGGGGGGAGGGGATGAACTGGGCTGGTTGAGGGATGCAGTGGGGGAAGGGGAGATTTTGAAACTGGTGAAGTCCACATTGATACCATATGGCTGCAGGGTTCCCAGGCGGAATATGAGTTGCTGTTCCTGCAACCTTCGGGTGGCATCATTGTGGCAGTGCAGGAGGCCCATGATGGACATGTCATCAAGAGAATGGGAGGGGGAGTGGAAATGGTTTGCGACTGGGAGGTGCAGTTGTTTGTTGCGAACTGAGCGGAGGTGTTCTGCAAAGCGGTCCCCAAGCCTCCGCTTGGTTTCCCCAATGTAGAGAAAGCCGCACCGGGTACAGTGGATGCAGTATACCACATTGGCAGATGTGCAGGTGAACCTCTGCTTAATGTGGAATGTCATCTTGGGGCCTGGGATGGGGGTGAGGGAGGAGGTGTGGGGACAAGTGTAGCATTTCCTGCGGTTGCAGGGGAAGGTGCCGGGTGTGGTGGGGTTGGAGGGCAGTGTAGAGCGAACAAGGGAGTCACGGAGAGAGTGGTCTCTCCGGAAAGCAGACAGGGGTGGGGATGGAAAAATGTCTTGGGTGGTGGGGTCGGATTGTAAATGGCGGAAGTGTCGGAGGATAATGCGTTGTATCCGGAGGTTGGTAGGGTGGTGTGTGAGAACGAGGGGGATCCTCTTGGGGCGGTTGTGGCGGGGGCGGGGTGTGAGGGATGTGTCGCGGGAAATGCGGGAGACACGGTCAAGGGCGTTCTCAATCACCGTGGGGGGGAAGTTGCGGTCCTTAAAGAACTTGGACATCTGGGATGTGCGGGAGTGGAATGTCTTATCGTGGGAGCAGATGCGGCGGAGGCGGAGGAATTGGGAATAGGGGATGGAATTTTTGCAGGAGGGTGGGTGGGAGGAGGTGTATTCTAGGTAGCTGTGGGAGTCGGTGGGCTTGTAATGGACATCAGTTACAAGCTGATTGCCTGAGATGGAGACTGAGAGGTCCAGGAAGGTGAGGGATGTGCTGGAGATGGCCCAGGTGAACTGAAGGTTGGGGTGGAAGGTGTTGGTGAAGTGGATGAACTGTTCGAGCTCCTCTGGGGAGCAAGAGGCGGCGCCGATACAGTCATCAATGTACCGGAGGAAGAGGTGGGGTTTGGGGCCTGTGTAGGTGCGGAAGATGGACTGTTCCACGTAACCTACAAAGAGGCAGGCATAGCTATGCCTGCCTCTTTGTAGGTTACGTGGAACAGTCCATCTTCCGCACCTACACAGGCCCCAAACCCCACCTCTTCCTCCGGTACATTGATGACTGTATCGGCGCCGCCTCTTGCTCCCCAGAGGAGCTCGAACAGTTCATCCACTTCACCAACACCTTCCACCCCAACCTTCAGTTCACCTGGGCCATCTCCAGCACATCCCTCACCTTCCTGGACCTCTCAGTCTCCATCTCAGGCAATCAGCTTGTAACTGATGTCCATTACAAGCCCACCGACTCCCACAGCTACCTAGAATACACCTCCTCCCACCCACCCTCCTGCAAAAATTCCATCCCCTATTCCCAATTCCTCCGCCTCCGCCGCATCTGCTCCCACGATAAGACATTCCACTCCCGCACATCCCAGATGTCCAAGTTCTTTAAGGACCGCAACTTCCCCCCCACGGTGATTGAGAACGCCCTTGACCGTGTCTCCCGCATTTCCCGCGACACATCCCTCACACCCCGCCCCCGCCACAACCGCCCCAAGAGGATCCCCCTCGTTCTCACACACCACCCTACCAACCTCCGGATACAACGCATTATCCTCCGACACTTCCGCCATTTACAATCCGACCCCACCACCCAAGACATTTTTCCATCCCCACCCCTGTCTGCTTTCCGGAGAGACCACTCTCTCCGTGGCTCCCTTGTTCGCTCCACACTGCCCTCCAACCCCACCACACCCGGCACCTTCCCCTGCAACCGCAGGAAATGCTACACTTGTCCCCACACCTCCTCCCTCACCCCCATCCCAGGCCCCAAGATGACATTCCACATTAAGCAGAGGTTCACCTGCACATCTGCCAATGTGGTATACTGCATCCACTGTACCCGGTGCGGCTTTCTCTACATTGGGGAAACCAAGCGGAGGCTTGGGGACCGCTTTGCAGAACACCTCCGCTCAGTTCGCAACAAACAACTGCACCTCCCAGTCGCAAACCATTTCCACTCCCCCTCCCATTCTCTTGATGACATGTCCATCATGGGCCTCCTGCACTGCCACAATGATGCCACCCGAAGGTTGCAGGAACAGCAACTCATATTCCGCCTGGGAACCCTGCAGCCATATGGTATCAATGTGGACTTCACCAGTTTCAAAATCTCCCCTTCCCCCACTGCATCCCTCAACCAGCCCAGTTCATCCCCTCCCCCCACTGCACCACACAACCAGCCCAGCTCTTCCCCTCTACCCACTGCATCCCAAAACCAGTCCAACCTGTCTCTGCCTCCCTAACCGGTTCTTCCTCTCACCCATCCCTTCCTCCCACCCCAAGCCGCACCCCCAGCTACCTACTAACCTCATCCCACCTCCTTGACCTGTCCGTCTTCCCTGGACTGACCTATCCCCTCCCTACCTCCCCACCTACACCCTCTCCACCTATCTTCTTTACTCTCCATCTTCGGTCCGCCTCCCCCTCTCTCCCTATTTATTCCAGTTCCCTCCCCCCATCCCCCTCTCTGATGAAGGGTCTAGGCCCGAAACGTCAGCTTTTGTGCTCCTGAGATGCTGCTTGGCCTGCTGTGTTCATCCAGCCTCACATTTTATTATCCCACCACATTCTGCAAGGAATTGGCAATAAACGATGGCCTGGCCTGAGACCCCCATATCATGTGAAATTGTAACAAAAGTACAAATAAAAGATTCATATTCTGAAAAGCCACATCGGGTTTATGAAATGCTGAAATGTTTCAAGAGGGTGGATAATGAAAAGCTGATTTCCCTATGTGGTAACTCAGCAACCACGGAGAAATGGATTGAAATTTCTTGAATGGCTGAGAGAAACTCTACTCCCACAAGCAAAACAACATGTATTTGCACTGTGAGCCGTTCTGGACATCAGGCTTTGGGAAGGACATACTGACCAATGCTGGATTGACTCAAGATGAATTTTACAAGTTAAACTTCTAGTAAGGATTGAACCAACTGGATTTGCAGACCCTGGAATGGAGAAGCTTTATGGGTAATTTGAACAATGTTTTCTAGAGATCAAGAGGAACAGATAAGGCAGTAAAGCGAGGAGCTGAGTTGGCTTCTCGGACCACAGGCTAGAATCTAAAAACATAACAGAACTCACTTCATGTATCAAGCAAAGGTGGGCCATGTAAGTAGATATTAGGGCTGGTGGCCAAGAGACTGACTGGAAAGCTAAATGTTAATGAAAGCTTAATGGAAGAGAGATTTAGAGGCACTGGGGGAGCAATTTCCAGTATGTGCAGCGGAGGTAGCTGAAAGCATATCCACCAACTACAGACTGATTGAAATTGACGATGTACAAGAGGTCAGAAGCACAGGGGGTAGTGATCCTGGAGGCTTGTTAGGGGTGTTTAAGGAACTTTTAGATAAGCACATGAATATGCAAGAAATGGAGAGATATGGACAAAGGACAGGCAAAAGCGATTAGTTTAGCACAACATCATGGCCAAGAGATCCGTTCCTGTACGGTACTGTTCTGCAATCGACGTCCTGTGTTGGACTGGAGTAGACTACAGTTAGGGAAGGGTAAGGACTTGACAGCAAGGATGCAACTTTGAAACTGTAATGTGAATTGATGTGGCTTCTTAGGGTCAAAGGGTGACACGGTATATTTTCAATATGCTACTCTGACTTTACACTGACATTGTTTGGCCAGTGGCCCTTCTGGAAAAAGTGGCCAATTTTCCTAAGGAGCATCATTGGACTCAAAACATCAACTCTGTTTCTCCCTCTTTCTCTCTCTCCACTGACGCTGCCAGAATCTGCCCAGTTTCTCCAGCACTTTCTGTGTTTGTTCTAGATTTCCAGTGTTTGCAGCATTTTGCTTTCATTTGGACATTTTTTATAACTAGCATAAATTGTAATGACAGCTCCATGTCTAGGACAGCATTAAACAAAAGGACATTTACAAATATATCATGAGGAGTAAGGAAAGGCGAAGGAGTTTCCATTAGTATGAGAAAACATGTATTTATAACCATTTTTAATCAATTTTATTTATGACGCACCTTCAGAGCAGATGGGAATTGACCTGAACATTCTAGGCTAGAGGTAGGAACACTACCATTATGCCATAAGATGCTATATAACTTACTTTTAAAAACTAACCCCACAATGTCAGGGGACCCCGCAGCCAAGAATGTAGCAGACTCAGTGTTGCACAGTGCAAAATGCGACAGACAATTTGTACATGGCAAACAGCATTGCAATGACAAAATCAGATCATCTGTTTCAGTGAGGCTTGTTTTGGCAGAGAGGAGCAGGAGTAGGCCACTTATCTCATTGAGCTTGCTCTGCCAGTCAAAGAGATCATGGCTAATCTTTGACCTTGATGCAACATCCTAAATGTAATCCACACCCTGGCCCTAACCCGAACCTTAACTTTAACCCTAACCTAACCTTATCCCTAACCTTAACACTAACCCCTTAACCCAAACCCTAACCTAACCCTAACCCTGATCCTAACACTAACCCCATAACCCAAACCTTAACCATAACCTTAATGTAACCTTATCCCTAACCTTAACACTTACCTCTTAACCCGAACCTTAATATTAACCCTAACCTAACCTTAACCCTGACCTTAACACTGACCCCTTAACCTGAACATTAACCTTAACCCTAGCCTAACCCTAACCCTGGCCCCCAACACTAACACCCTACCCTTAACTTTAGTCCCAACACTAATCCTGACACTAACCCCTTAGCCCTGACCCTAACTCTTAACCATAACAATAACCCCTTAACCCTAACCCTAACCCTGACCTGAACACTAACACCTTATCCCTATCCCCAGCCATATAGCCATAATCCTAACCATAACTCCTTAGCCACAGCCCTAACAGAAACCCCTTAACTCTAACCCTAACCTACCCTGCAGTGTTTTCACATTTCTTTATATTTTCAGAGTACACGTAGTAGGCAGGACAAATTTGGGGGTGGGGGCCGGGGTGCGGAGGAAGAGGAGGGGCAGGGGTGGAGAAGCTATCCCACTTAGCATTGAAATCATGCTGTTAGATCTTTCATATCAACCAGAGAGAAGAGATAAAACCTTCCATAAATCCTTCATTTGGATATCTCCAGTTGTGGAAGTACCAGGCACGGATTTAAGGGCTGAACGGCCTCCTTCCTTATTGAAATTTCTCCAATTTCTCTCTTGATTGATAGGTCATAAAGACCTTGCTGTGGGTATGAGATGTGACTAAGAGTCTAGCTAATGATAATGTGGAATGTAGGAATGGAATAAATGTTGGCCTGGCCTATTGTGCTTCGTATGTGGGCACTTGGTAATGATTTCAAGACCGCAGTCATGGTGACCAGGGGGCATTTTATGAGCACTCCCCTCCTCCGTACTAGAAACAGGGGCACGAAGTATAAACTGGGAATGAAAAAATCCAGCCCCAAGTTCATTCCCACCTGTTCAGAGTTTGTATAATAGACAATTTGACCTGAGGGAATTTCTGGAGTGAGTACTTCAGTATGGAAATAAAACTGAAATGTAAAAAGCTATTAATCTGTTATATTCACATTTGTCAATAGGCAAAAATAAATTAACATCTGCTATCACTCCCACTACAGGATTTTCGCAGAACAAATTGCAGAACAGAAAAGCCAAGGGGTGAAAATCTGGAGATGAAGAATACTAGAAATGCACAGCAGGGAAGGAGGAAAGAGTTCTGAGGAAGAATATAATCCAATTCTTCTCTCTGTCTGTCTCACTGTATCTGCTCTTTCTCCCCCGGTCAATTTCTCTCTGTCTTTCTTCTTATCCCAAACCTGTTTTATTTCTTTCTGTCTCTCTCTGCCCTCCCCAGTTCTATTTCTCTCTTTCTCTATCTCCCTGTTCCATTTCTCTCTGTCTCTGTCTCTCTCTCTCCTCTATAACACTATTCAATCTGTTCATCTCCTTCTCTCTCACACACACACACACACACACACACACACACACACACACACACACACACACACACAGGAAGCCTCTCTCACGCAATCGCTTTCAGTTGCTGTGTGTGTGTATGTGTGTGTGTGTGTGTGTGTGTGTGTGTGTGTGTGAGAGTGTGTGTGTGTGTGTGTGTGTGTGTGTGTGCGCGCACGCGTGTGTGTGTGTGTGTGCGTGCGCGCTTGTGTGTGTGTGAGTGATCTTTCTCTCTATCTAAAACGGTGACCTTAATTTTAAAACAGAGTTCCCCCATGGTTCTGGACTGACTCGCAAAAGCAAACATCTTTTTCACATCCACCTGGTCAAGACCATTCAGGACCTTATACTCACACTCTCACTCTGCTAAACTGCAGTGGACATCAGTCCAGCCTATTCAACCTATCCTCAGAGGCCTACCACTCATTCCAGTAAATGTCCTCGGAATGGCCTCCAATGTGTGTAGGTAGTTTCTTAAATATGGAGATCAAAACCATCCACAGTTCACAATTTACAGAATTGTTAGAGCGTGGACCGAAGCCATTCAGCCCATCATATTTGTGCTAGCTCTTCACAGCACCAAGTGTCACCCCCTGCCTTCTCTCCTAATCCCACACATCCCACGTTTTGAAATAATGAACCAATTCTCTCTTGAAAGCCTTAATTGAATCTACTCCCCTCTATCTCAGCAAGCACGCTCAAGATCCTACCCACCCACTGTGGGCAGAAGGGGAGGCAATTGCCTAATGGTGTTATCGCAAGGCTATTAGTATAGGAAATTAGTTAGTGTTCTGGGACCTGTGCTCAAATCCTGCCTCAGCAGGCGGTGAATTAAAAAAAGAATCTGGAATTGAGGTTCCTCTGATGACCCCGAAATCATTGTTGGGGAAAAACCCATCTAATTCACGAATGTCCTTTAGGGAAGGAAACTGCCATCCTTATCTGGTCTGGTCTACATGTGTCTCCAGGCCCACAGCAATGTGGTCGACACTTAACTGCTGAGTTCACCAAAGATCCCGAACGAATTCCAAAAAAAAGGTTTTCCTCATGTTGATCCTTTCATGAATTACTTTGGATCTGTGCCCATTGATTCTCAATTGCTCCACTAATGGGAGCGAAAGAAACACTCGAAATAACAGTAGACCATTCGGACCCTTAAACCTGCTCCATCATTCAACAGGGACATGGGTGGCCCTGGGCTTCAACTCCATTTCCCACCTGCCCCCCACGTCTCTTGATTCGACCTTCACAGTTTTCACATCTTTTAAAAACTGTCCTGTTTCTCTATTCTTGCAGCCAAAGTGAACAATTTCACACTTAACTGCATTATACTCCATCACCAGTCTTGTTGCTGACTGAACTTAAGCTGTCCAAATCTCTCCCCAGCCCTTGCTACCCTCCCCTTTTCCACCTCGCTCTGTAAACTCAGCAAATTTAGATAAATTAATCTCTCCCTCTGAGTCACTAATGCACATTGTAAGTAGCTGGGGTTCCAGCATGACAGTCATGTCCTATGTACCTCTGCCTAGATTGCTAAACCTAAAACTAAAGCTACAGATACAAATGTACAATAAGGGCATAAGACCATAAGAGGTACTAGTCAGATCCTAATGTAAGCAGTTTTGCTCCCTTATCTAAGGAAAGATACACTGGTATTGGAAGTAGTCCTGAGATGGGAATTTCTCATGAGGAGAGATTGAGTAGGCTGAGCCTGTTCTCATTGCGGATTCGTGAATGAGAGGTGACTTTATTGTAACATATACGATTCTTAGGGGTCCTTGGCAGAGCAGATGTGGAAAAGTTGTTTTGTCTTGTGGGAGAATCTAGGACCAGAGGGCATCATCTCAGAATGAGGGGTCGCCAACTTAAGACAGAGGTAAGGAGGAATTTCTTCTCCTGGAAAGTTGTGAATCTGTGAAGTTCTCTATCGCTAAGGAGCTGGGTCATTAAGTGTATTCAAGGCTGGGATTGGCAGGTTGATAATCCATGGGGGAATTGAGGGTAGGAGGCAGGAAAACAAAGTTGAGTTGGGGATTATCAGATCATCCATGATCTCTTTGAATGGTTTAACAGACTGGATGGGCAAAACGGCATGCTCCTGTTCCTCGGTCTCATGATTTTGAAAACTTACCTAGTCCGGGAGTGGGTGAAGCAAATAATATCAACGAGTTTAAGAGGTTGCCAGACAAAGTTGATGGAGAAGGGAATCAAGGGCCATGCTGACAGAGTGAAATGAGGAATGCTAAGGGAGAAAAGAAGCAGAACTGTCTCTGGATAACAAAGTGTGAAGCTGGATGAACACAGCAGGCGAAGCAGCATCTCAGGAGCATAAAAGCTGACGTTTCGGGCCTAGACCCTTCATCAGAAAAGCATGAAGGGTCTAGGCCCGAAATGTCAGCTTTTGTGCTCCTGAGATGCTGCTTGGCCTGTTGTGTTCATCCAGCTCCACACTTTGTTATCTCGGATTCTCCAGCATCTGCAGTTCCCATTATCACTGATACAATTAGAACTGTCTCCGGGGCTGGTTGGACCACAAGACCTGTCTCTTGTTTCATATCCAATTTCATATGATGGCTGAGGGGTGCTCGAACATACTTTGTCAGCTCTTCTCTTGACAGGCAAAGTATTCATTAGAAATGTTGCAGACAACGCAAAAACAATTTACACAGTACTTAAAAGTACTCTGTTGTTCAGACAATGTAACTTAGAGTGGGATGGACAATAATGGATTCTCGTCAGTTCTCTATGAAAGCCTTCAATCACAGTTCAAAACTTATCCTGGGGTTGAACTGAGGGTGCCATGCTGGGATGTCCTACATTCTGGGGACTTGTTGGACATTTAGGTGCCCATTTCATGCCTGTAAAGACAACACAATATCAACTGATTCCTAAGCCCAGGGAATATCCAAGAGTGATTGAGTGCTTAACCAGGAGTGTTAATGTGATAGAGGGATGGGACCAACTGGCTTATTCCTTCTAGTTTGGCCTCTGGGCATTTGGCTATCCGACTGTGGATTACACTGTCAGTGGTGAACTGTTTCCTTAGGTTGCTGTTCCCTCTTGCTTGTTGCCGGTGCTCAGACCCGTTGCTAATATTAGTGGGGCTTATGATTGTGTAAATAATGTGCAAGTGTTTGCTAGACCATTAAACCAACAGCCAGGCTCACAAGCTCATGAGATATGGGCTCACTTCAAGGGGAAGCAATGGCATTATCACTGGGCGGTTACCCAGAGACTCAAGGAATGTTCGGGGGAACCCAGGTTTGAATCCTGCCATGGCAGATAAATATGTGGAATTAAGAGTCTAATGATGACCATTATCGGTTGTTGGAAAAACCCATCTGGTTCACGAATGTCCTTCAGGGAAGGAGACTGCCATCCTTACCTGGTCTGGCCAACATGTGACTCCAGACCCACAGCAATGTGGCTTGCTCTTAACTGTCCTCTGGGCAATTAGGGGTGGGCAATAAATTCAAGTGTAGCCAGTGATGCCATCATCCCATGGATGAAAAAGAAAATCCCACCATAGCCCTGTTTGGAATTTGAAGTTAGTCTCTGTAATGCTGACTATAATTTATTAATACTCTTCACTGAATGAAACTGGCCATTTATGAACTACATCTATTCCTGCAGATCTTTTAGAAGCTTGATAATTGCGCATTTTTAAAGATAGAAGTCAATGAATTTCTAGATACTAACGCTATCGAGGGATGTGGAGTAAAATGGCCTTATAGTAGATAATCAGAGGTGATCTGCCCAAATGGCAGTGGGCCTATTGGATTAGTCCTGTTCCTGTATTTCCCATGTCTAGTCTTACCTGCCTGGGACTCCAGACTCACAGCAATGTGTTTGATTCTTAACTGCTCTGAAGGGAAATTAAGATGGGCAATCAAACCTGGCGTTGCCCAGTGATACCCACATCCCATGAAAATGATATAAAGAAATTGGGTGAGAGAAACCAAGGAGGCCGGTTGCTATAGCACTTTGTGATACACAGTGGCAAGGATTGTTGAGTCTGAGCTTGTGTCTGTGATTCCTCATGCATTGAGCTCTTCACCCGAACCAAGGTGTGGCACGGGATTTCTGAGGGAGGCCAATCATCACTAATCCATGGAAGCTTTGGAAATACAAAGAGTTCCCCCTAAAGAGAGACGTGGTTGAATGGGTTCAATTCCCTTCAATATTGCCCCACAGTTACCTGCCATGTTGTGAATCTGGACACTTAATATGCCTTGTCTAAGTGGCACTAGTCAGCCAAAACTCCACACTCAGCCAAAGCTGTCATGAAAATCACAAGCCCTTGTAAGATTTGAAGGCAAAGCTGTTTCCTGCAAATTACTCCTTAACTTCCCATCATGTATTCTTGGCAGTGGCCCTGTTGTGGAACAGTAGTGGTGTCTGTAGCTCTGAGCCAGGAGGCCTGGGTTTAAGTCCCACTTGCTCGAAAGGTGTGTAGACACACGTCTGAGTGGTTGACTGCAAAAGGTCTCCAATCTTGGTAGGGGTTGTTCTTTTATGATATTTGATGATTAGGACAAGCCGAATTGACCTTATAGAGATCAAGTATGGGCATGATGGGTTAAATGGCAACCTGGTGAGCTGCGATGATTCCATGACTCCGCTAGTCTCCGCTAGAAGCTAGAGCCTAGATTTTGAATACATGCTTGGCAGTATTTGCAACTGCGAAGCATCATCTGGAAGGTGATCTAACTGTGAGAGACTAGCTCCCTGCAGATTGTTGAAATGAGATGTTCCAGTTGTCAGCTTGGCTTTCCATTTCATGGATCAGAATAAGGTGCACAAGACCACCTCGAGGGTGCTTTGCCAGGTCCTTAGCTGACCGTTCCACTTCTCCTGCACCTGACGAGCACCTTTACAACAGATGTTGTGTTGAATTGACAGGCAGCTCTGAACTTCAAATGTTAGGCCACTGAGGTGCCTGTGGTTTGTGCTCTAATTCGTGGTTCGTTTTGTACTGGGGGTATTGATGTTACGGGGGATGCGGTGGGAGAGGAAAGGTTTTCAGCTTCTCTTCCTTCACCATTAATTTCTGGAGGTAAGACCCGGTCAAATGTTTGCCAGACTGAAGAAAATGCTCACCGATTTCCACCTTTGCTATCTCTGCAGCATCTCCTAGTAGCAAACTAACTTCATCAGTAGGCGCTCATTGAATCATCATAGAACTCCTACAATGTGGAAGCAGGCCATTCGGTCCATTGAGTCCACACCAACTCCACTCCGCCCAAAAGAAATCACTCCAGACCCACCCCTCTACCCTGCACTTCCCATGGCTAACCCACCTAGCCTGCACATCCCTAGATACTACAGCCAATTTAGCATGGCCAACCCACCCTAACCTGCACATAGATTCATAGAGTCATACAGCATAGAAACAGATCCTTTGATCCAACCAGTCATGTCAAACATAACCCCAAACTAAACCTGCCTACTCCTGATGCAAACCCCTCTAAACCTCTCCTATTCACGCACTTATCCAAATGCCTTGTAACTGTTGTAATTGTACCCACAGCCACCACTTCCTCAGGAAGTTCATTCCTTCTTTTTGCATATTTGTCTCATTGCTCAGATAAATAACATTCGCACTGGCTCAGCCCCATCTAAAGACCTACTGCAGGGTCATGGTGTCATGCTCTCCTGGGCACCCTTACCTCCGCTATGAGGTTTGCAGCTAGTGACAGACGAAGATAGCAGGCAGTGAGACTAACAACAGGAAGACTGTTACTGAGGGCCATGACCATTGGGGTTTGATCGTTTGGAAAGTCCTTGGAAGAGACGAGCAGGAGTGGGAAGCTCATCTGGCTGAGATGAAGGTCCAGACAAAACAGAGGCCAGGGAATCATGCACCTTCTCAACCCACCACCTTCCTCAGCAGAAAATACATCAGTGAGCACCAAACCAGAATGATGCTCCACAGCCCCAACTCCATATTCCAGCAGAATACCACACCCCACCCCCCCAACAACACCCTCTGACTCACTTGTCATTCAAAGTCCCCAGTCTTGGGGAGGGTCCACGAGATTGGAACATAGTGCATGTTCTTTACTCTTTGTTCAAAAAGAGAGTGAGACAGAAAGCAGGAATTTACATGCCAGTCAGTTTAACATCTGGCTTAAGGAAAATGTCAGAAGCTGTGATTAAAAACAGGTCACTTGAATAATTTGAAGGTGATTGGATAGAATCTACACAGCTTTGTGAAAGGGAAATCAAGTTAAATAAACCTTTCTTTCGCTCATCTGTGGGATTTGAGTGTTGCTGGTTGAGCCAGCATTAATTGCCATCTTGAGAGGGTGATGGTGAGCTGCCTTCTTGAACCGCTGCAGTCCACCTGCAGTAGGGTTGACCCACAATGGATTAGGGAGGGAATTCCACGATTTGACCCAGTGACGGTGAAGGAACGGCGATATATTTCCAAGTCAGAATGGTGAGTGGCTTGGAGGGGAACTTGCAAGGGGTGGTGTTCCCATGTATCTCCAGCTTTTGTCCTTCTAGATTGAAGAACTAATGTGTGTTATGGATTAAGGGGAACCAGTTGGATGGTGTGTATTTAGATTTCCAGAATCCATTTGAATGATGACTACATCAAAGGTTATTATGGAACATAAAAGCTTATGGTATAGGGAGTGGCATATTGATGTGGATTGAAGATTTAATGGCTAACAGGAAACAGAGAGTAGGTCTAAATGGATCTTCTCCAGGCTGGGGGATGTAATAAGTGGTGTTCCAGATGCCAAAAGTGGGTGTCCATCACTCCCTGTACCATAAGCTTTTATAGTTCACAATAATCTTTGGCATGGCCCTCAATCAAATGGTTTCTGGAAATCTAAATATACTCCATCCACTGGCTCCCCTTTACCCACAGCTCACACTGGTTCTCCAAATAGAATAGAATAACCCATCTATATCTTTACAACTTACTTTCCTACCTTGCTTTGTGTCAATTGCAAATGTGACAGCCAAACCTTCGGTCTCTCCATTTAAATCATTATTATACTTTTAGAATTTTATTCTACAAATTTTCTGTTGACGCAAAACTAGGTAGGAAAGTAAGTCGTGAAGGCTTGATAAGTTATGTGAATGGGCAAATGTGAAATTATCCACTTTTGATCAGAAGAATGAGAGAAACATATTATCTAAATGGTGAGAGATTATAGAGTTTGAGATGCAGAGGGATCTGGGTGTCTCAGTGCACAAATTGCAAAAATAAGTAATTAGGGAAGCAAATTAAATATTATCATTTTATCTTGAGGGAAATTGAGTACCAAAGTATGGCTGTTATGCTTCAGTTATGCAGGGTACTGGTCAGGCCACACCTGGAGTGCCGGCAAGGCATTGACCACTCTATTTAAGGTTGAATATAAATGTGCTGGCAGCAGAGTACGTTCAGATTAGATTAGATTCCCTACAGTGTGGAAGCAGGCCCTTTGGCCTAACAAGTCCGCACCGCCTCTTGGAGCATCCCACCCACACCCATCCCCCTATAACCCACACACCCCTGAACACTATGGGCAATTTAGCATGGCCAATCCACCTAGCCTGCACACCTTTGGACTGTGGGAGGAAACCGGAGCACCCAGAGAAAACCCACACAGACACAGGGAGAATATGCAAACTCCACACAGACAGTTACCTGAGGCTGGAATCGAACCTGGGTCCCTGGCACTGTGAGGCTGCAGTGCTAACCACTGAGCCATCATGCCGCCCTACTAGCCTGATACCTAAAATGAGGAAAGAGTAATTTTCTTTTACTTATGAGGGAAGGTCTGACAGGCTGGGTTTGAATCTACTTGTGATGTCAGAGAGTAAAAAATGGCTTGACTGATGGATATAAGATCCTTGGGCACCTTGACAGGGTAGATGTGGTGAAGCTCTTTCTCCTTATGGGACAATTAGACCGAGCGATCACCATTAACAGAGACGATGCAAAATATTTTCTCTGAAGGTCTAGAGTCTTTGGAACTTTCTTCTTGAAAGGTATGGAAGTGGAGTCTTGGCCATTTTGAAGGTAGAGGTACAGTTGGATTGATTCATAAAAATGAGGAAATGAAAGGTTAAAATTGTGATCAGAGATAATGGGAACTACAGATTCTGGAGAATCCAAGATAACAAAGCGTGGGGCTGGATGAACACAGCAGGCCAAGCAGCATCTCAGCAGCACAAAAGCTGACGAGATGAAGGGTCTAGGCCCCGAAACATCAGCTTTTGTGCTCCTGAGATGCTGCTTGGCCTGCTGTGGTCATCCAGCCCCACGCTTTGTTATCTTCGATGAAAGGTTATCAGGCCTGAGTGGGAGTGTCAATTTAAGTTTATAATGAGGTTGGCCATTAAGTTGCAAAGCAGGCTCAAGGGGCCGAGTGGCCTGCCCTCGCCTCTTGTTCATGCTTTTGTAATGTACCTACCTCTGTGTTAAAAATATTCAATGGCTGCACTGTTCTCTGTGGAGGAAATGTCCACAGACTTATAACACACCGAGAGAATGATTACCTCCTCATCCCTGTTCTACATGGGGGCCCACTTATTTTTAGATTAAGATGCCTCTTTCTAGCCTGTGCCCCAAAGAAACCTCCTCCCAGCAGCCACCTGGTATACTCCCCTCTGGGGGCTATAAGGCTTTGTTGGACAAGGTGGAAAGTCTATGAGATATTTTACACCTACAGTTCTGCATACAGTTGTGGTCGCCACATTACCAGAAGGATGTGGATGCTTTGGAAGGGGTGCAGAGGAGGTTCACCGGGATGTTGCCTGGTATGGAGGGTGCTAGCTATGAAGAAAGTTGAGTAGATTAGGATTATTTTCATTAGAAAGACGGAGATTGAGGGGGGACTTGATTGAGGTCTACAAAATCGTGAGAGGTATAGACAGGGTGGATAGCAAGAAGCTTTCTCCCAGAGTGGGGGACTCAATTACTAGGGGTCATGAGTTCAAAGTGAGAGGAGGAAAGTTTAAGGGAGATATGCGTGGAAAGTTCTTTACGCAGAGGGTGGTGGGTGCCTGGAATGCGATGCCAGCAGAAGTGGTAGACGCAGACATGATAGTGTCTTTTAAGATGTATCTGGACAGGTACATGGATGGGCAGGGAGCAACGGGATACAAATCCTTAGAAAATAGATGACAGGTTTAGGCAGAGGATCTCGATTGGCACAGGCTTGGAGGACCGAAGGGCCTGCTCCTGTGCTGTAATTTTCTTTGTTCTTTGTTAAGTTGCCACCCCAGGACACCCCCAGCACCCCACTATCTCCGAACACCACCAGGGGCAATAAGTGGAGGTCAAAGTCAGGAGTCAGGCCATAAGGATCTACTTGGGAAGGAAGCTGCAGTTTCTACCTGGATTGGCCCACATTTAACTCCAGACCCACAGCCACATGGTTAACTCTCAATTGCCTTCTGGGAAATTAGGGCTGGCCTAGCCATTGATGCCCACATCCCATGAGGAGATTAAAAAAAAGTATGCAGTGGCGAACCAAATTCAGTGGCTTTGTATGAGTGGTTAAGGTCATAGAGTCATAGAGTCATACAGTATGGAAACAGACCCTTTGGTCCAAACAGTCCATGCCGAACATAATCCCAAACTAAACTAGTCCCACCTCCCTGCTCTTGCCATTTATCCATCCAACCCTTTCCTATTCATGTACTTATCCAAATGTCTTTTAAACGTTGCAACTGTGCCCACATCCACCACTTCTTCAGGAAGTTCATTCCACATGCGAACCACCCTCCGTGTAATGAATTTGCCCCTCATGTCTTTTGCAAATCTCTCTCCGGTCCTCTTAAAATTACGCCCTGTACTCTTGATATCCTCCATCCTAGGGAAAAGACAACTTCGAATACCATCTCTTGCCAACTGCACCATTAGCCTCAGGCATTACTCAATTCTCCACATATCCCTCCTCCCCCAATCAACAGTACCTAACAGTCAGGACTCACATTGGGTAGTCATAAGCTTCATTACACCACCACTTGAAACCTCAGAACTATGTCTGAAAGGCTGCTCACACTGTCAATCATTTCACCCCTTCTCCCTCCTTTATCTAGCCTGGAGTGTGGCCTCTGTTCATTCTCTAAGCTCGACGCTAAGGGGAATGTCTCCACGGCTCTCAAGCCTGGAGCAAGTGGTTTTGTGCAAACACTCTTCAGGCACCTGCTACCCCAGTCCCTGTGGGCCTTTGCAGCTTTAAACAACTGCAATTTAGAAAGCACCAGGATTCCTGCAGAATTACAGAAACAACCAGAAGAAAAATTAACCAGCCACTAGTTTGTTGAAGTTTGATGAGGCCTAAATATAGCTTTTGGCGTGAGTGGGCTCCTTTGAGTTTGCTCAGTGCGTGTTCAGCTGTGGAATGTTAAGAGTCAACGCTGCCTGGAGTGTTGAGTACCAGAAATGACCATAAAGTGGAGGGGTGGAAGTAGGCTATTCATCCCATCAGGGCTGCTATGAAATTCAATGAGATTGATAGCCCGCAACTCTCTTAGCCTCATAACCCTTGATTCCCTTATTGATCTGTCTACCTGCCACAATCTAGAAGATCTTAAGAAGGGCTGTTGATGGTATGGCTTGCTAACATCATTTCACTCCAAAGATGTGTGCTCTCTTGCGTGGATTCTATTTTGGAGCACAAAAGGATTCCGAGAAAGCAGTCGCAACTTGTCCCATTTTCCCTCCTAATGTTTCCCATTTTGGGACAGTCTGCCAAGTGACAACAGCGCATCAGGATCGCCATTAATAAATCAATCAGCAGTTCCAAAGAAACCTCATCATCCAGAGACCAATGAGAATGTGGAACTTGTTACAATGTGTAGTTAAGGTGGATCCATTTAAGGGAAATCTAGATAAACACATTAGGGATAGAGTGAGCTGAAGAGTGGTGCGAGAAGTGGGGACAGGGACTGGCCTAGTGGTGCTATCGCTAGACTCTTAATCCAGAGACCCCGACAACATTCTGGGGACCTGGGTTCAAATCCTGCCACAGCAGATGGTGGAATTTGAATTCAATAAAAATATCTGGAATTAAGAACCTAATGATGACAATGAATCCATTGCCAATTGTTGGGAAAAACCCATCTGGTTCACTAATGCCCTTTAGGGAAGGAAACTGCCATCTTTACCTGGTTTGGTCTACATGTGACTCCAGAACCACAGCAATGGGGTTGACTCTCAACTACCCTCTGTGCAATTAGGGATGGGCAATAAATGCTGCCTGGTCAGTGGCCCTGTCATCTCATGAATAAAAAAACACAAAGGCTTTTGTGGAGCATTGGCTAGCATGGATCTGTTGGTCTGAATGGCTTGCTTCAGTGTTGTGAGTACATTTTCATTCATTTAATAGTTTGAGTCTTTGTGCAGTGACATTAAGTTTCCTAATTTGTGCAGGACTTGAACCTTGCTGAAGTGATGGATATTTTGCACATCTCTGGACAAACGCAAGAAAGCCAAATTCCAATGATTGCAGCAATTTATACGGCGGAAGAAGGCAGGCCCAGATTTGTTCGTAAGTCAACTTTGAGTGGCCAAAGTATCACCCTGGAGAAGTCAGTGAGAAACAACAAACTGCTGAGTAATTCAAAGAAGCTGCGAAGCTTGAACATATAATTAGCAGAGAATGGGTCCCTATGTATGGACGTGATTTTCAAAAGATAATTCATTTGCCAGATGTGAGCATCACCACCTCAGACAGCATTGATTACACATCGCAAACTGCCTATCAGGTAGTTAAGAGTCAACCACATTGCTGTGGGTCTGGAGTCACACGTAGGCCAGACCAGGTGAGGATGGCAGTTTCCTTCCCTAAAGGACATCAGTGAATCAGTTTCCCAACAATGGTCATCAGTAGATTCTTAATTCCAGATTATTTTTTCCTCCCTCAATTCAAATTCCACCATCTGCCAAGGCAGGATTTGAACATTAGAGATACCAAAGTGTGAAGCTGGATGAACACAGCAGGTCAAGCAGCATCTTAGGAGCACAAAAGCTGACGTTTCGGGCCTAGACCCTTCATCAGAAAAGGGGGAATGGGGAGAGGGTTCTGAAATAAATAGAGAGAGACAGAGAGAGAGGGAGGTGGACCGAAGATGGATAGAGGAGAAGATAAGTGGAGAGGAGACAGACAAGAACATTAGCTGGATTTCTGGATTAACAGTCTATTGGTAATACCACTAGGCCATCTATGTGTCATAGAAAGTATAGATGGTTTTCTCCTTTATGCATATCTTCTCTTCACACAGCAATCCTGTTGTACGTGGTTTTGGTGTAAAATGATGTGAGAATATTTTCTCCCTTCGAGGAAGAATGTCCTTTTTCCTCTACTCCCCATGACTTCAGCAATCCCCTGGATCCTAGATGAGTGGTCTGATCATTCTTGGGACTTGGGAAGAGGAGGCAGGAAGCAAATGATATCGTAGCCAAGTCTCAAACTCTGCTCTGTCCTGACATCTTCATACGATTTGTCTTTCAGTGCAGCGTCACTGTCTAGTGATGAGTCCATGCCCGCTATTCTGCTCACTAACTCCACAGGATCCTGACTCCCCTCCACCCAACAGTGACCACGGAGACCTGTATTGCTTGGCAACAGCTGGAACCTTCAGGACTGACGTCATTCTGTTGTGTAACAGCATCGGCAGTTTTAGCAAGTTTACAAGATCAGTCTGGGGCTCGTCACATGATGGGTGGTTGTGGACTCTGGATGGAGATTAGAAGGATTGGGGGGTGGGGGTGGGGGTTGATCGGATTGAAATTTACAGACCACGGGGAAGCCAAGGTAAAGTGAATGTGGAGAAGATGGATTCCAGTAGGAGAAACCAGGACAAAAAAACAGCCTCAAACCGAGAGGACTACTCTTCGGAACTGAGATGAGGAGGAATATCTTCAGCCAGAAGGTAGTGAATCAGTGGAAATCATTGCCACAGAGGGCTGTGGGGCCAAGTCATTGCATGTATTTAAAACAGAGATAGAGAGATTCTTGATGAGTCCTGGGATTGAGGGTTACAGGGAGAAAGCAAGGATTGTGAAACATATGAGCCAGAGCAGACTCGAAGGGCCAAATGGCCTAATTCTGCTGCTGTATCATTTGGTCTCATGGGAACAAAGTAGGATAGACGGAATTGAGAAACAGATCAGCTGTCATCTGATTGAATGGTAGCACAGACCTAATGGCCTAAATGGACCTCCTCTGTTTCTGAATGACCTACAGTGCCTGGTGCTGCAATTCCAAGACATTAAAATGAAAAGTTTAAACTTAAAAAGAAAACATTCATGTGACATTACTTCTTGCTATCTCTGTTATCTCCCTTCCAGGCCTATAAGTATTCAAGATCTCTACACACTTACATTCTTGCATGAAATTACCCTTGGGCTGCATAGATTGCTTGGATGTTTCAGAGGGCACTTGGTAAGTACAGCATCATGAACCAGATTGGTTTTTTAACAACAATTGACAATGGCTACCATCAGACTAAGTTTTAATTGTAGATTTTATGAATTTACCATCTGCCATGCTGGGTCTTATCCTCAGGACCCCACCCCCTCTCTTACAGCATTAGCATGGCCCTCTGTATGACTAGTTCAGTGGTGTTACCAACACTTACCCACAGCCTCAGTGCCTGCACAGTGTCTTTTTATCTCCCTAAGCCCTGGAATTCTCTCCCTGGACATCTGTTCCCTATTACTTCCTTATATCCCATGTCCCTCCTAAGATGCTCATTAAAACCTATGGTCACTGATTATTAACATGGCAAGGTCACACATTTTGCTGGATGACGTCTCTGGTGGAACACCTTTCGATCTGAATTTGGCATGTGAGAGGCACTGTACAAGTGCAGGTTGTTGTTGATGTTCCTGCGAAATCGGTGTGAAACTCCCTCACTCGGGCAGGTTTAGTGATAAGTTGGTAATAGGGACCTTCCGGGTTTCAGCACGCCTTGCGTTTTCTTTCTGTCATGCAAACACACTCCTCCAAAAATACACGCTGTCAGGCAATGGATGTTTGCATTTCACAAATAGACATTCCTGCTTGCTGTCCGAATGACTTGGGCAGAAATTAAAATGTGTTTACCGCTAGGAGCATAGACCTGGCTGCCAACAACTGAGTGAGAGCAGCTTCAACAAGCAATGAAGAGGGATTTGCAACATACAGGGTGGTGATACATCTGCCCGTTCTACACTTTGATGCAATGCTGAACATCTGCATCCATGCCAGAGATTCCCACCTTCAGCAGGATTCTTGGGGAGCATCCTTCAATCTGGAGATCGTTGCTGCCATGCAATGAGGAGTGAATAACTGGCAGAATCCATTTTTGCTGCCTGAGGGAAGCCATCAACTTGGGGGAGGTGATGACCTAGTGGTAATATCCAGAGACCCTGGTAATGCTCTGGGGACTGGGTCCAAATCCTGCCACAGCAGGTGGTGGAATTTGAATTCAACAAAATTCAGAGTCTGATGGCGATCATGAATCCATTGTCGATTGCTGGAAAAACGCCATCTGGTTCACTAATGTCCTTCAGGAAAGGAAACTGCCATCCTTACCTGGTCTGGCCTACATGTGACTCCAGACTCACAGCAATGTGCTTGATTCTTAAAAATCAAAACAAAAACCTGCAGATGCTGTAAATCAGAATTGAAAACAGAAATTGCTACAAATGCTTAGTAGGTCTGGCAACATCTGTGGAGAGAAAATGGAGTTAATGTTTTGGGTTGCATGACCTTTCTTCAGAACTCTAAACTCCGAGGAAAGGTCACTTGCCCCGAAGCGTTAACTCTGTTTTCTCTCCACAGATGTTGCCAGACCTACTGAGCTTTTCCAGCAATTTCTGTCTTTGTTCATGGTTAACTCTTAACTGCCCTCTGGGCAATCAGAGCTGGCCAATAAATGCTGGCCTAGCCAGCGATGCCCACTTCTGATGAATAAATAAAAGAAAAAATTAGTATTCACATCTTTGAGCGAAAGATTGGATTACTATTTTAAGCAGAAATAGGGGCAAGCCGTATTCTCAAAATTTCCGTCTGTTGAGTGCTTCAGGATTGGAAATGCACAGCCACAGAGCTTGATGAAGGCAGGATCCATCGGAACATCCAAAAGTGAATTAGTTGCTCATTTGAAAAGGAGGAATGTGCAGGGCCAAAGGAAAAGAGTGGGATCATTTCACTTAATGAGTCGCTCACTGGTTATCGTGGACACAGTGGGTCAAGTGGTTTCCTTCTGCATTATAGTAAGCCTGCGGATCTCTGGAAGTGTACAGGGTACATAAGACCATAAGGCATCAAAGCAGAAGTAGGCCATTCAGCCCATCGAGTCTCCTCGGCAATTCAATAAGGTCATGTCTGATCTGATAATCCTTAACCCCAATATCCTACCTTGCCCCTATACCCCCTGACTCCTTCACTGATTAAAAATTCCGAATATACTTAATGACCCAGCCTCCATAGCCAACTGCAGTAAAGAATTCCTCAGATTCACTGCCCTTTGAGAGAAGAAATTCCTCCTCACCTCTTTCTTAAATGGGTGACACCTTATTCTGAGATGATGTCCTGTAGTCCTAGATTCTCCCACAAGGGAAACAACCTCTCCTATTTGGATTACTTTAGCACAGAGGCAGTGTGCACGTGGTAGTGCTGAATTCCCACATCCTCCCCTCTGCTGTAATTTCTGCTGTTCTAGGGGACGCCTTGAGACCTCGCTCAGGTGTTACACAAGCGCATTTTGCCTTTTGGTCTGGTAGATTGCAGGCTCCTAACTGCACTACCAGCTGAATGTCACAGTTGGGATCAGACTTATTCTAGTTTCACCTTTAGTTGTAAATTTGCAATTGAGATATCAGGTGGAGTAGACAGAACCTTACGATAAATTTGGGAAGTGCCTGATGCAGGCATCCATGCTGGTGTTAGGTACCTGGTACAGAGCTGTTTTATTCACTGTCTCTGTAATTAGTAAATACTCCTTTCTGATGGACATAGTAACTACTAAAACTTTACTTGTATTTGTTGACTGGAAGCACATCTATGAAAATTATTTTAAGAGAGGAATCTTCATAGAAATCAGAGAAAGGTTTTGTTGGTCTTGCATGTATATCACAAAATCATGGAAGTGTTAAGGAGGCCACTCAGCCCACTGTTCTTGCACCACCCCTTCAAATGAGCATCATTAGTCAGTGACAATCTCCTACTTTTCACTCTTAATTCACTTAATCTTCACTGCTGCCTCACAGCACCAAGGACCCGGGTTCAATTCCAGCCTTGTGCTGCGTAGAGTTTGCATATTCTGCCCGTGTCTGCGTGAGTTTCCTCTAGGTGCTCCGATTTCCTCCCACAGTCCAAAAATGTGCAGATTAGGTGAATTAGCCATGCCAAAATGCCCCATAGTGTCCAGGGATGTGCAGGCTAGGCAGGTTAGCCATGGAGGAACACAGGGATAGGGTAGGGGGCGTGGGTGTGGCTCTTCAGAGAGTCACTGTTGACTCGATGGGCCAAATGGCCCGCTTCCACACTGTAGGGGTTCTATGATTCTATCCAATGTTGTGTTGAGTGCCTCAATCGAACCCACCACCATCCCATATTTCCATATCCTAATTACCCACAGTGTCATAAAGATTTTCCACATTTCACCCTTGCTTTCTGATGCAAATCACTTTAAATCTACACCCTCTATTTCTTATTTCTTTCACCAGCAGGACCTGTTTCTCCCTCTCTATTCCATCCAAGCCACTCATGATGTTGAAAATCTCTATCACATTTCATCACAGTCTTCTCCTCTCGGGTGAAATCAGTCTCAACTTCTTCAATCTATCTTCATCGTTGAAGCTCCTCATCACTGGATTGATTTGTGTAAATCACATCAGCGCTCTCTCCAATGCATTCACATCCTTCCTATAATGTTGCACCCAGATCTGTACCCAATATTTCATCTGACGTCTAACTAGTGTCTTGTGCGTGTTCAACATCAACTCCTTGCTCATGTACTCTATGACGCTATTAATAAAGCCTCCCTCCACTTATCCTTCCATTTATTTGCTCTTTGAAAGAGTTTGTACCACTTTCCCCTCCCTTTCCTAGGTTTTGAAAACTTTGGTCCTATTGAAGTCTATACAATTATATCCAGGTATCATATTTGATATTGAAAAGGTGTTCAAATCCCTAAAGAGGCTGTAGTCTTTATACAGCCTTAGAGTCAAAGAGACGCACAGCAGGAAAACAGACCCTTCGGTCCAACTTGTCCATGCTGATCAGATATTCTACACTGATCTAGTTCCATTTGCCAGCATTTGGCCCATATCCCTCTAAACCCTTTCTATGCACATACCCAACCAAATGCCTTTTAAATGTTGTAATAGTACCAGCCTGCACCACTTCCTCTGGCAGCTTGTTCCACACACGCTATGCATTCTGTGTGAAAAAATTGCCCCATAGGTCCCTTTTAAATCATTCCCCACATCCTAAACCTATGCCCCTTGAGTATTAGACTCCCCCACCCTGGAAAAAGGACCTGGGCTATTCACCCTATCCATGCTCCTCATTTTATTAACCTCTAAAAGGTCAGACCTCAGCCTCCGATGCCCCATGGAACGTAGCCCCAGGCCATCCAGACTCTCTAATAACCTCAAACCCTCCAACCCTGGAAACATCATTCTAAATATTTTCTGAACCCTTTCAAATTTTACAACATCCTTTCCATGGTAGGTAGACCACAGTTGAACACAGTATTCCAAAAGGTGACCTAACCAATGTCTTATACAAGCTGCAAATGCAGGAGAAGGATGCCTCAATTCAGAGTTTCCAATTAATTAGCGCAAAGTGGTGGGGCTGGAGGGGTAAACAGCATTGAAGTATTCAAAGATAATAAAATGTGAGGCTGGATGAACACAGCAGGCCAAGCAGCATCTCAGGACTCCTGAGATGCTGCTTGGCCTGCTGTGTTCATCCAGCCTCACATTTTATTATCTTGGAATTCTCCAGCATCTGCAGTTCCCATTATCTTTGAAGTATTCAATCAGCCCACAATCGTAAATATGCTAGGACAGCCTTGATGGACTGAATGGCCTACCCTTCTCCAATGTTTGTAGTAACTCAGAGAGAGCTAGGTGTGGGGGAATTAACATGCACATTGTTATCGGGGTGGGGGTCTGGTTCCTCTTAGGGACATTGCAAGGCAAGATGGAAAGCATAGAATCCACACAGTGTGGAAGGCCACTCAGCCCATCCAAACTACACTAACCCACCACTTACCCTAACCCTACATATCTCACGGCCAAACCAGCACACCTTTGGGTCGTTGGGAGGGAGCCAGAGCACCCAAAGAGACACAGGGAGAACGTGCAAACCCCACACAGACAGTCACCAGAGGATTGAATTGAACCTCAGTTCCTGGTGCTATGAGGCAGTAGAGCTAACCACTGAGCTACCGTGCTGCCCTCGTTAGAGCTCTAAATCATTAGAGTTTAATTATCAGCAAATATCGTGGTGAGCATTGACATCTTATGGGGAAATTCATCGACAGCATGCCTGAAATTGCCTTACAAATGCAAATGGGCCTATATTACAAATCATTCATTGCCCAAAACTCAGGATCAACCTTTAGTGGGATTGTGACAAGCATCATAGGACTTTTTCCAGATGTCCCCATCCTCACCACAGATGTCTGAATTGTCTCCTCACTAAAATTTTAATAAAGTTGCAATATTGTCACAAAGAGAGTCATGTTGCCGAAAGTTATGCTCATCAGAACAAATGCAAGAATTTCCAAATTGCAAATGATCACAACAATTTAGACGAGAGGAGAAAAAGGTGCTGATTGGTTCGTTGGTTGGTTCTGATTGGCCAAGGTACTGCCATGGAGGATGCAATAGGGAATTGCAGACGCCTCAGAATTCTCAGGTGATTAATGAACATATTCCTATAGGTGTGACTGTTTGAAATTCAGCATTCTTGCACATGTCTGCAGATGAAAAATGTCTGCAACATGTCTCTCCTTTTAGCGATGTTCAATGCAAGGGATTACTTCCTGGTGTCTCCAACGTTGCTAAAAAGACAGGATACCTGGTCATTATCTCAAGCAATGTTTTTGGGAGCTTGAAGTAGGAAGTTGGCTGTCATCGTTCCCATATTACAACACACTTCAAAAGAAAACACCTCTTCAGCTGTGAAGCAAAAGCTTGATATTGTAACAAAAACTGAAATTTCTGGAAATTTAATGGTGTTTTGACCAACTATTAACTCCCTAGGGAACACAATAGATACGAAGAGGAGGAAAAGGCTTCTTTTTGTTAATTCTTTCTTGGGAGGTGGCATCGTTGACAAGGCCAACATTTGTGGTGCATCCCTAATTGCCCTTGAACTGTATGGCATACTGGGCCTTTGCAGAGGGCAGTTAAGAGTTAGCCGCATTACTGCGAATCTGGATTCCCATGTGGTCAGGTAAACACGGCAGAAATCTTTCCCCAAAGCAAATCTGATGACCTTGAACAATGGCTGATGATAGTGGTGTAGGTGGCTCAGTGGTTAGCACTTCCTGCCTCATAGCACCAGGGGCGTGCATTCGATTCCACCTTCGGGTGACCGTCCATGTTGAGTTTGCACATTTTTCTCATGTCTGCGTGGGTTTCCTTCGGGTGCTCCAGTTTCTTTCCACGGTCCAAAGATATGCAGGCTGGGTGGATTGGCCATGGGAAATTATCCATAATGTGCAGAGAAGGTGGATTAACCATGGGAAATACAGAGAAAGGGTAGAGGGGTTGGTCTGGATGGGATGCTCTTTGGAAGGTTATTATGGATTTGATGGACCAAATGGCCTGATTCTAAATTGTGGAAATTCTATGATCCTGTCATGGCTACCATTGCAAACAATAGCTTCCAGTTTGAGTGATAATGGGAACTGCAGATGCTGGAGAATCCAAGTTAACAAAGTGTGGAGCTGGATGAACACAGCAGGCCAAGCAGCATCTCAGGAGCACAAAAGCTGACTTTTCGGGCCTAGACCCTTCATCAGAGAGGGGGATGGGGTGAGCTTCCAGTTTGATCTTTTTATGAATTTTTATGAATTCCAGCTCAAAGGAGTCTCACCTTCCTTGCATTTCTGAATGGAGGGCTGTGACTAATGGTTCTCCTCAGGGATCAGTACTGGGGCCTTTGCTTTTTGTAATATAGATAAATGATTTGGAGGAATTTGGTATAATTAGTAAGTTTGCTGATGACACAAAGGTTGGTGGAATTACAGATGGTGATGAGGCCCATCAAAGGATACAGCTGGATATAGATCGGCTAGTGACAGATGGAGTTTGATCCAGAAAAATGTGAGGTAATGCATTTTAGAAGGTCTAATCCAGATGGAAAATACACAGTAAATGGCAGAACCCTTAAAAGCACTGATAGGCAGAGGGATCTGGGTGTACAGGTACACAGGTTGCTGAAAGCGGCAAGGCAGGTAGAGAAGATTGTCAATCAGGCATACGGCATGATTGCTTTATTGGCTGGGGCATTGAGTTTACAAATTGGCAGGTAATGTTGCAGCTTTATAGAACCTTAATTAGGCCGTATTTGGAATATTATGTTCAATTCTGGCTGCCACACTACCAGAAGGATGTGATGACTTTGGAGCAGGTACAGAAAAGATTTACCAGGATGTTGCCTAGTACGGAGGGCATTAGCTATGAGGAGAGGTTGGAGAAACTCAGGTTGTTCTCACTGGACAGGCAGAGGTTGAGGGGCGACCTGATAGAGGTCTACAAGCTTAAGGAAGGCAGAGTGGACAGCCAGAAGCTTTTTCCCAGGGTGGAAGAGTCAGTTACCAGGGGCTATAGGTTTAAGGTACAAGGGTCAAGGTGTACGAGGCAAGTTTCTTTTACACAGAGGGTGGTGGATGCCTGGAACTCGCTGCCGGGGGAGGTAGTGGAAGCAGATACGATTGTGACTTTTAAAGGGAGTCTTGACAAAACAGGAATAGGATGGGAATAGCGGATATAGTCCTTGGAAGGTTTGAGGGGTTTTAGTTGAGATGGGCAGCATGTCGGTGCAGGCTTGGAGGGCCGAAGGGCTTGTTCCTCTGCCTGAATTTTCTTTGTTCTTTTTCTTGGATTTAAATTCCATCAAATGCCCAACTCCCTGGGGCATTGTGTGGGTCTTCAAATTACTAGCCCAGTGATGTTGCCACTAGTCCTTATCTCCACATGAGGAAAGCAGAAGAGATTAGCAAGAACTGTGAATGCAAACCTTTGAGAACCACTTGGGGGTCATTTTGAGAGTGAGCTAGGAAGATTCTGATCACTCCTCCAGCCCCCTGCACTGTTCCTGGTTGTAGGCAACCATAGCTTCTAAACTCGGTCTGCTTTGCCCCAGATTTGAGTGGGCTGCTGGTTTTACACTAATTGGCCAGCCCTTCCCAGTAGTTAGCTGTGGAGATTCAATGTCTAAAATATAGGGCAGAAAGAAGTGGACGCTGTCTTTCTCATCCTCATTGACAACACATCTGGTTCCAACTCAGAGAAACAATTAGAGAATATGATCCTCCCCTTTACTGGAGTGCTTGTATGCATACGTTTCTTCGTCAGAATTTGTAATCAAATCTTGGAATTTAAAGGAAGTAATTTAACAATTAGGGTATTAGTACACAATTATGCAGCTGCAAATTACGTGAAGAAAGTCAAAGAGTTTTGTTTCGGTCAGTGGTATTTTGAACAAGGGGGTTGATGTATACACACACACACACATTAACCCATTCGCTCAGCGACCCGTGTGGAACACCTTTGGAGAAATTGATGCCTCCTATGTGCACCTTTTCAAATCAGTTCTCTTTGTGGGGAGAGAAAACCTCTCCCAGTGTCTTTTAGGCACACTGAAGCTGAGAAGCCACTTGATCACTGTCACAGTCGCAGAGCGAGCCTAGATAGGCTCGAGTTCACAGAACGTGGAAGCAGGCCATTCAAGCCATTCAGTCCACACTGACCCTCCAGAAAGCATTCCGCTTGGATCCACCGCTCTATCCCTGTAACCTTGCATTTTCCATGGCCAATCCACCTAAACCGCATATCTCTGGATTGTTCAAGGAAATCGGAGCACCCGGAGGAAACACACGCAGTCATGGTGGGAATGTGCAAACTCCACATAGACAGTTGCCTGAGGCTGGAATCGAACCTGGGTCCCTGGCACTGTGACGCAGCAGTGCTAACCACCGAGCCATCATGCCACCCTGTTTTCTCCAGCACAGAGAGGGTTGAAGGGGGACCTGATCAAGGCATATAAAATTATGAGGGGCACTGGCAGGGTGGATAGGAAGCAGCCCTTCCTCTTACCTGAAGGGTCATTAATGACGGGGCATCATTTTATGGTGAAAGCAGGAGGTTTAGTAGGGATTTGAGGAAGGGTATTTTTTACCCAGAGGGTGGTGGGAATCTGGAAATGCACTGCCTAGGGGGGCGTAGCTGAGGAAGACTTACGTCACAACCTTTAAAGAGCACTTGACATATCGCAACAGTCAGTTGCTGGAAGATCAGTATAGGTTTAGACTCAAAGGACTGAAGGGCCTCTCCTGGACTGTATGTTCTATGATTCTGTGAATAAACTAATGATTAAAGCAACATCACAGAGGGAAATCACACCTGTCAGTGCTATACAAGCTGTGCAGATATACACCAAATATCCTATATCCAATCTGGATCAAATGCTGGAAGAAAAAGACGAGGCTGGGTGCCTCAGTTATTGGCCAGCACGGACACATCGGGGAGAGTGGCCCCCTTCCGTCCTGTAAATTTTTTCCATATCACCTAAATGTTCAGTGCAGACCCAATAGGCCCAAGGTCCCTTTCTGTACTGCGTGACACTTAGCAGCCAATTTTTATGCACAAGCCACACTATAATAACGACCAATTTTACTGCTGTCCGTTGAGGGGCATAAATACTGTCTGGAATACCAGGGAAAACAGTCCCTGCTATTCAGCTAATTTGAAAGCAGGAGGTTTAGTAGGGATTTGAGGAAGGGTAGTGTCACCGGATCTGTCCTGCCCACATGAAAGGGTAAATGTGCCATTGATTTAATGTTCATCTAGAATAAGCCACTCTGTCTCATGGACTACTCCATCATAAGAAATAGGAGCAGGAGCAGGCCATTTGGCCCCTCAAGCCTGCCCTGCCATTCTATAAGATCATGGTTGATCTGCACTAGACCTCAACTCTTCTTTCATATGAGCTCCTCAACTTGTGGCTCAGTGGTTAACACTGCTGCCTCACAGCGCCAGGGACCTGGTTTCAATCCCACCCGTGGGTCACTGTCTGTGTGGAGTTTGCACATTCTCCCCGTGTCTGTGTGGGTTTCCTCCAGGTGCTCTGGTTTCCTCCCACAGTCCAAAGATGTGCAGGTTAGGGTGGACTGGCCGTGTTAAATTGCCCATAGTGTTCAGGGATGTGGAGATTACGGGGATGGGTCTGGGTGGGATGCTCCATGTGCCGGCGTGGACTTGTTGGGCTGAAGGATCTGTTTCCATACTGTAGGGATTCTATGATCCGCAATCAACTCCATTTCAAAATCCATCTCCTCTTTAAACACTTCCAGCGTTTGAGTTTGATTTATTGTTGCCCCATGTACCGGCATACAGTGAAAACTGTTGTTTTGTGTGCTGTACAGGCAGATCATACCATCCAAAGTGCTTCAGTGTAACTGAACGCTCTACTGACCCCTTCACCTGTCTCCAACACAAATCCTCCTCCTGGACACCACAAGGCATCCATTCCCCGCAACATTAACTTGTCTGTCTCCTCTCCACCTATCTTCTCCTCTATCCATCTTCAATCTGCCTCCCCCTCTCTCTCCATTTATTCCAGAACCCTCATCCCCATCCCCTTTTTCTGATGAAGGGTCTAGGCCCGAAACATCTTAGCTTCTGTGCTCCTAAGATGCTGCTTGGTCTGCTGTGTTCATCCAGCTCCACAATTTGTTATCTCGGATTCTCCAACATCTGCAGTTCCTATTATCTCTAGAGTACAGAATATAGTTTTACAGTCGTGGGGAAGGTGCAGAGTGTATTGAAACTTATTCATCTTTTAGCTAATGGAAGAGGGTGGTAGAGAGTATGACTGGGGTGGGAGGGGTCTTTGATTATGTCGGCTGCTTTCCAATGCAACGGAATGTATAGATGGAGTCAACGGATGGAAGGCTGGTACCTGTGATAGACTGATCTGTTTTCATGACTGTCTGTAGTTTCCGTCAGATCGCGGTTGATCATTCTTTCAGCTGCTTTTCCTTCCTAACACCATCTGAAAACCTCTCCCAATCTCATTCTCGAGTTATCTGTCCGCCTTCTTAGCTCTCAGAACTGGAATTTCACATCTGTTGCTTGCAAGATTTCACATTTCAGTTTCTCTTCCCTTCTTTGAGCTTAAAGTAGTGAAGCCTCATATTTTCCTCACACTCGCGCCTCCGAGCCAAAAGGACTCAGTCCTCCCTACGACATGTGGCCATAGCAAACAAAGCTGATGCTTTGGTGCAGAAAAGTGGGGAGTACGATGCTATAGGAACTGTTGCTTTTTGGTGTCACACCGAGATCCAACCTACTCTGACAGGGAGGCACTATATTGAAGAAAAGCAGTCCGTTCTCCATGGTATCTGGTCAATATTCATCCCTCTCGAGGCCATAAGAAATAGTAACAGGAGCAGGCCATTCAGCTGCTCGACTCTGTTCCACCATTCAATTGGATTGTGGCTGATCTGACATTATTTGGTCATTACCTGGTACAAATTGGCTGTCGTTTTTATTTTTTCATGGAATATCATACTTGTTGTCAATCCTTAATTGTCCTTGAATTCATTAATTCATCCCAGCTTCATCACTCATTTCTTTCTTGCTTTGTGTTTCAAGAAGGACCAGGAGGCTTAACAATAAGCATGAGCTTTGCGAAAGAGGTGTTCACTCTGCAGGAAGCAGTGTCAGACTGACCTGCGACCCTCCAAAATAGCTCATGGGACCGGAAACCTGAACTCTGTTTTCTCTCTCCACTGATGCTGCCAGACCTGTTGAGTTTCTCCAGCGATTTCCGTCATTTGATCGGGCACTTAATGTGACAGTCCACCATACTTAAGCAAATACACAAAAGGTATTAAAACAGTGACTGTGGTTCATTGGCTGTTTTGGATCCCATGGTCATGAAAGGTGCTATAACAATGCAAAGTCTCTGTTTTCTTTCTTTCCAACCAAGAGAAAAGGCCGAAGCCGCCAAAGCAAGACAATACAAAGTTCAGGAATGATCAATGCTTACAGGCCATAAGGCTGAACGGTTAAAAGATGATCTTAGAGTCATAGAGTCATAGAGAAACACAACATGGAAACAGATCCTTTGGTTCAACACATCCAAGACAACCAGATATCATAAACTAATCTAGTCCCATTTGCCAGCATTTGGCACACATCCCTCCAAACCCTTCCTTTTCAGGTACCCATCCAGATGCCTTTTAAATGTTGTAATTGTACCAGCCTCCACCACTTCCTCTGGCAGCTCATTCCATACATGCACCACCCTCTGTGTGAAGAAATTGCCTCTCAGGTCCCTTTTAAATCTTTCCCCTCTCACCTTAAACCTTTGCCCGTCTAGTTATGGACTCTTTTATCCTGGGGAAAAAGACCATCTTTTGTCTGAAATAATGAACAATATTTTACTTTAAGGACAGGATGTTCCGATTTACTGCTCAACTTTACATTTTTGACAGGGTTTTATGGACGCAAGTTGTTGTGCCCTTAAGAAGTAATCATTCTGCATATTTTACTCTTCCACTTCAAGACCTAAAATGCAATAATTGCATTGCAGCTGGATGGTTCAGGAGTTGCATGTTTAGGGGTTTCCCCTCTGGTCCATCTGTGCTCCTTTAAAATTCCTGGCGGATCTGCCTACTCCATTGTATGCAGTTTTCAATCAAGAATACAACTCCATCTGTTTTTGTCTTTGGTTTCCTGAAAGACATATTCCAAAATATCTTAGGAGAGAATGGGTTAAAGTAGAAAATGGTGCGCCGAACCTTGGTTGCAAAGTTAGAATGTTGCCTGGCAACAACTGCGCCTCAGCATCTGAGGCATGGTATCTACTGAGGGAAACTTCTCAGCGGCGTTTGTGTGGCTCTGTCTTCCTAAGGGATACACATTTTCCATTAAGTTATTTATTCCAGGACCAGCTGAGACTTGGCCCTCGTCCTACAGAGGCAGGCAAACGCTTAAGCTGCACCTTTTATACAAGTCACCCGTGCGCATACTCCGTTGATCCAAACATCCAGATCATGTCATTTCTCAACTCCATCTCTCTCCCCACAACCCCTCACCACCTCCACTTCCCCCCCACCCCACCCCGCCCTGTCCCTGTCCTCCAGTTTCTGCTTTTAATGGTACAAATTTGGGATTGCTCCGATCTGGAGACTGCTTTCCTTCCCTGAGGGTCCAATGTCTTTGGAGTTCTTTTCCCCAGCAAGCAGCAGAGGCCAGGTCACTGAATATCTCCAAGGCTGAGTTGTTGTTTCGATGGTGTAGTGCTAACATTCTGGGGACATATTGTGGGTTCAAATCCCACCGCGCCAGATGGTGAAATTTGATTCACTTACAAAAAACTCTGGATTGCAGCGCAGTGAGCCTAATGGTCGTGGTCATAGAGTCATACAGCATGGAGACAGACTTATAGATCTAACCAGCCCATGCTGACCATAATCACAAACTCAACTCATCCCACATGCCACACATGATTTTTTGTGAAAAAGTTGCCCCCATGTCCTTTTTAAATCTTTCTCCTCTCAACTGAGGAATATGCTCCCCTTGTTTTGCATTCTCCCGCCCTAGGGCAAAGACCCTTGTCATTCATTGTATGTGTCCCCTCATGATTTTAGAATCGCAGAATCCCCACAGAGCAGATAGAGGCCATTTAGCCCATCGAGTCCGCACTGCCCTTTCACAGAACAGCCCAGTATACACACTCCCTCCTTATCCCTGTGACCCCACACGGCCATCCCACCTAACGGCACATCCCTGGACACTATGGGGCAATTTAGCACAGCTAATCTACCTAATCTGCACGGCTTTGATTTTCACACATTGTTATACAAACCAATCTGGCTCACTAATGCCCGAGAGGGAAGGAGGTCTATTGACTTGATCTGGTCTGGTCTATGCTTGATCCCCATCCCACAACAATGCACTCTTTGGGCAATAAATGTTGGCCTACCTCACCATGCCATGACCTGATACAACAGCTGGCATTTTTAGATTGTCAATGATTGTAAAGGATGGCCAAGCGAGTCGAATCAAGGCCACAGTCAAAACAGTCATGATCTCTGTGAATGGTGGATCATATAAGACTTTCTCCCATTTCTCATGATCTGATGAACATCCTGATTCTCTGTCAGAACGCTCATGTGTCGCCTCTCATTGCAGCTTTGCCAACAGCAAGTTAATTGTGTGCTCATCCCCCTGTCAGTTGTGGGATCAACCCCACACTGTAAGTTATGTCATGAAGTACTGCTACAGGTCTTGGTGTAGAATGGAGGAAATAAACTCAGGGAGAAATTCATAAAGCAAAGCACAGATACAGATCATTGGAGTGCGCGTTGAGGGTGAGCTACCTTTCAGCATTAATTTGCTTCCTGAATGATCAGAAGCTCAATTCTCAACTGGTCACGGTAAAGTTGGCCTAGACCTAGCAGACCAAGGGTAGACCTCTCATTAGGGAGTGGCACCCAGCAGTGGTTTAACCTGAGGGTCACCATGCTTCAGGTAAGGGCAAGGTTAAGGAGGCAGAAACTTCATGGTGACCTCTGCTGGGTATGGAAATTGAACCCATGCTGTTGGCAACACAAACCAGCCTTTCGGCCAACCAACCCCCTCATATGGATCCCTTCCTCGGTCTAGCAGGCAGATCACACAATCCCTACAGTGTGGTAGCAGGCCATTCAGCCCATCTAGTCCACATGGACTTTCCAGACAGCATCCCATCCAGACCCACTGCATTCCCCATGGCTCATCCACTCAGCCTGCACATCTCTCGACTGTGGGAGGAAACCAGAGCACCCGAAGGGAACCCACGCAGACATGCTCGAGGGTGGAATTCGAACCAGGGCCGTTGGTGCTTTGAGGCAGCAATGCTAACCACTGAGAAACATGTTGGTATTATATTCCCTTCATATTAAAGTCCTGTTATATTCTTAAACCAGAAGCTGCAGCATTACAGTCTCATGGTTCTAATAAATTATGATCTATCAAGCCAGGTTTGTGTCTGGAATCTGACTGATCCAGTAATAACACCAGCTGGGATCACAACTGTATTCTCATTAGAGTTTAAAAAAACGTTCAAATCTAGAGGCACCAACTTGTGAAATACAGGGATGTGGGTTTAATACATTTGCCTCAGGATTATAGTTCTTCGTTCGGTGAATACAGCGCACTGTGTTTTATTCTGATGTTGTTGTGGTATGAGCAGCTCTTTCATAAAAGTGATTCCTGCCTTTGGCTTTCTCTTAATGTTCAGCTTGGAGTTCTGCCTTGATTGCGCTGGATCCCTTTCAATGCAATTGGCTCAAGCCAGTGCCATAAATCACAGAAATTGATGTGCAAATTGGGTCCAATGCAAATCAAGTTTCTTCGATCTTCGGCTCCAGTTTGCTAGATGCCAGCTGTGCCCACCTAATTGTGAGTCCTGCAGTTCACATTCATCATTATTGTGAGTTTCTCCTAATTGTGCCAATTTATGTGCCTTTGAGGAGGTTTTTAAAATTAAGCTGGATCACTCTGACTGGAGGGTACTAACAGTGATTGTAAAATTCAACTCAAAATTATATATTCTTATTTGCTAAGAAATGACTGCTGTACGCCAAAATGAGCAAATGTCTGCCATTAATAATATCATTTTTAGTTATTTAAAATTGGGTTACTTACAGATGTCAGATTAGACAATTTTGATAACTAATATTTCTTTTGAAACAAGCACATATTTGATTGCATTACCTAAACTTCAAGCTTTTACCATTTGTAAATAAGATTTTCTTTTTAGAAAAAATTGTTCATGTGATGTGATCCCTGATTAGCCCCAATAAGGTGGGGCTGAGCTGTCTTATGGAACTGCTGAAGCGTGTCAAGACACCCCCACACATTTTAAATAAAATTCCTTTTAATCAAGACAATCAATTTAATCAACCCTCTGTTCAAAAGCGCTGCCCAATTGTGTTTATTAATTGGCAATTTTAAAATCACTGGAATGCAAATTATGTTTGAAAAAAAATCCGAGAAGAAAAGGAGATCCCTTCTGAAAACTGGGTTTGAGCACAGTCTGGGCTCGACACAGATTGTGCCAGTAAACGAGAACTTGTTGCCATCTTTATTTTTTTTTACCCTCTTCCTTTTCTCTTTTCTTCATAAAAAGGAATAGTTGTGAAAGTCTTTAGTTTGTGTTTTAAAAGTGTGCCACAATGTGATTGAGCATGCTGTCCCCTCTTCGGAACTCCACTCCCGGCTGCATCATTGTTGTTGGCATTGCCTCAAAGTGTCCTTCTGACTGGAGTCACCATTGTTTGTGAGGTTCCTCAGATCTTCTGTTGAAGTCACTGTGGAAAATTCTTCCACCCTGCGCTTCTCACAGCTCCTTTGGAGTTTCCCTGAACTCCGAAATTCACCCCCAGCCCCCTCGGCTTCTCTTCTCAAGCACATATCTTGTAGTGAGGAAACCTAATGGGAAATCCTTGGGCTCTGGGATCAAGCGAGGATCCACTGGCTCTGATCAATATGTACATGTGTCCTCCAGCTGGGGGCACTGAAGAGCAAGAACATTCAGGTTTGCCTTGAGCAGTGAAAGATAGGCTTGATGCCACGCACGTTCCAAACAGTGACCATCTCCAACCCTTCGTGTTCAAAATCATTACCATTACCGAACCTCAGCACCCTCGGGGATTACCTTGGAGCAGAAACTAAGCTGGACTAGCCATATGAATATTAAAGATAAGGTCAGCCTCTCCTTCATTCGAGAGAAATGGCAGGAGCAGCTTAATTTGATGGTCACCAAAAATTGGGCAAGGGGTGAGGTTAAGAATTACAGTCCTTTGCGGTAACCTGACCCAGTGCGGGAATTGGTATCACCCTGCATCACACACTAGCTGATTGGCCCTCTATGTAAGCAATGTAGTTACAAGCACCGATCAGAGTATAGAAACTGTGGTTTCTAGTGGTGGGTAACTCATCTCCTGTCTCCCCAAAGGCCTGTTCACCGTCTGCTTTTTCTTGTTGAGGGGGGCGATGAAATATTCTCCACTTGCCTTGACCGGAACTGTCCAATGAAATTCAAGAAGATTGACACCACCCACAATGACGGTCAAGTGGTCAGCACTGCTGCCTTACAGCACCAGTGCCCGGGGCTCGAATCTAGCCTCTGGTGACTGTCTGTGTGGAGTTTGAACATTTTAACTCCCCACCCCTGCATCTGTGTGGGTTTGCTCTGGTTTTCCCTCACAGTCTAAAGATGTGCAGGTCAGGTTGGCTTGGCCATGCTAAATTGCCCCATAGCATCCAGGGATGAGCAGGCTAGGTGGGTTAGCCATGGAGAATGTGGGATTATGGGGATAGAGTGTGACTGGACGGGACACTCTTTAGAGGGTTGGTGTGGACCTGATGGACAGAATGGCCAGCTTCCGCACTGGAGGGATCCTATGATCCAGGGCAAAGCAGCCTGTTTGATTGTCATTCTAAACCCCCACATTCAACACTCAATCCTTCTACCATTGTCTGTGGCAGTGGTGCGTATCATCAATAAGATACGCTGCAGAAACTCACCAAGCCTCCGTACACTGTCCAAACCTGCCACCTCTACCACTCAGAAGGACTTAGGAATATGAATCACTTGCAATCTTTAAGGTCAAGGCTGTGCGGAGAACCTGACTTGGAACCAAATTGCCGTTCCTTCTCTGTCACTGAGTCAAAGATATGAGACTCCCTCCCTAAGAGCACTGTGGGTGCACCAGCCCTAGTGGATCAAGAAGGATGCTCACCTCAATTTCTCAAGGACAGTTAAACCATGAGAAATAGGCTTTTTAGCCCCTTGAGCTTGCTGTGCCATTCAATAGGATCAGGGCTGATCCAATTTGCCTTCTGACCATTTTCCCATGGCAATAACCCTTCATTCCTCAACTGATCCAGAATCTAGAAATCCCCCCTCATCTCAGTCTGAAATTGGCGCCCCTTTATTCTGAGACTCTACCCTCTGGTCTCAGACTCTCCTATAAAAGAGCAATTTTATTTAAGAATGGACAAAAAGTGCTGGGAGGATAGCAAGAACTGCAGATGCTGGATATAAAGTCAGGACAGTGTGGAGGAATGAAGCAGGTCAGGCAGCATCAGAGGAGCAGGAAAGATGATGTTTCGGGTCTACAACCTTCGTCAGGACTTCACTGATGTCCACATTCCCAAGAATGCAAAGGTAACGAGGGACTGGGGACAGCAATGACTATTTTTTTCACTTTAAGGGCCAAATCCGCAGCCTCCTGGGCAATGAAGACAATTATAGATAGGGGGAGAAATTTTGCCAAAAGGCATTCACTCTTACCTGAGCCAGTTGAAAGGATTTATCCATGGAGTTAGACAAAGAAGATGCTTACTTTTGCTTTACTAGGGATAAACTTATGTTTGAACTTGATGGCCACTTTTCCACATTGCGTTTGGGCAGCTGCTCGGTCTGATAGGTTTGAGTCTTGTAGTAGAGCAGGGGATCATCACTTTCACGGCAAATATGGTCCAGTGGACCATCGCCACCAACTATTTCAATGGACTCACTTTGCCAAGAATATTCCACCTTGCTAACTGCCATGTTTTTCTCTTGATCCAGCGCTGCCTCACGGAACCAGGGACCCAGGTTTGATTCCAGCCTTGATCAACTGTCCGCACAGAGCTTGCACATTCTCCCAGTGCCTGCAGCCCAGGTGCTCCAGTTTCCTCCCACGGTCCAAAGACGTGCACATTAGGGTGGGTTGGCAGTGCTAAATCACCCCATAGTGTGCAGGCTGGCTGGGTTAGCCCTTGGGACATTCAGGGCTGGGCAGGGTGTTAGGTCAGGTTAGGATGCTCCTTGCAGGGTAGGTGTAGACTTGACAGTCTGAATGGTCCCCTTCCGCGCGGTAGGGATTCAATTCAATTTCCCTGCGATTGTTATATGGTGTTTAATTATTACATCCACATTTGGGTTCGAAAGGCTCATCTTTGCATGATGTTCTTTGAGATCATTCAACATGCCTTTGTGGTGCTTTCTTGGGTATTTGTTTTCCTGTTGTGCATTCTCACCAGCTCTCAGAGTAAAACGCTACCATTCATCTTGCTTAAACTGCTTGCAATTAAGGACAAAATACAGGCTAACTCCATCAAAGATGAAGGAGCCTTTAAGTAGGCGGCTTCTTCAGGTAGGTGTGAAAAAACTCCATTGGCAGTATTCCAGGGTGTTGTTCCCAGAGTTCTGGCTGATGTTTATATCTCAGTCAAAATGGATAATAAAATACTGTAGTGGTCACCAACATGGTGCTGTTGATGGGAACATGCTGTGTGTCAGCTTTCCTGCAATACAACAGTGACTACACTTCATCGGCTGTTAAAACACTTTGGGTTTATATATAACTCTTCCTTTCCTGTCTTTTAGAATCTAAGCTTTGAGAATGAAGGTTGGTGGGAAGACAATTCCTTTTCTAAATCCAGCTGCAGTGCTAAACGCACTCAGCGCCAATCACTGTTAGAGAGACGAAAAGTGATCTCATTGAAAGGTATCAGGCCCTGAGGAGAATTGATACTGAGGATGCCTGCAGCCCTTGAAAGGGGAGGTGATGGCCTAGTGGTATCGTTACTCTTGTAGATCCAGGAAATGGCCGAGGGATCCAGGTTCAAATCCCGTCAGTATAGATGTTAGAGTGATAATGGAAACTGCAGATGCTGTAGAATCCAAGATAACAAAGTGTGGAGCTGGATGAACACAGCGGGCCAAGCAGCATCTCAGGAGCACAAAAGCTGACGTTTCGGGCCTAGACCCTTCATCAGAGAGCCTCTGAGAGCTTCCCTGATGAAGGGACTAGGCCCGAAACTTCAGCTTTCCTGCTCCTAAGATGCTGCTTGGCCTGCTGTGTTCATCCAGCTCCACACTTTGTTATCTTAGTATAGATGTTAGAATTTGAATTTAATCAGAATCTGGAGTTACAAGTTTGCTGATGGCCATGAATTGATTGCTGGGGGTGAACAGTCCACCTGGTATCCTTAAGGGAAGGAAATTGCCATCTTTACCTGACCCTAGGCCCATAGCAACGTTGTTGGCTCTTAAGTGATCCATGGCCAATAAATACTGGTCCAGCTCGTGATGCCCTCACCTGTGAATGAGTCAAAACCAAGTCTCCCGTTTAATTCGATTAGAAATTTTTTGCTGTCATGGGCTTGTGACTCTGGGAATCTCTTCCACAGAAAATGGTGGATTTGGAATTTGATAATGACTGACAAGAGACAACACGAGGAGGCCAGAGGCTAGGAATCCTGCAGCGAGTAGCTCACCTCATCACTCCCCAGGGCCTGTCCACCATCGACAAGGCACAAGTCAGGGGTGTGATGGAATACTCCCCATTTGCCTGGATGGGTGCAGCCCCACAACGCTCAAGGAGCTCAACGCCATCTAGGACAAAGCAGCACCCCCCCCCCCCGCTTGATTGGCACCACATCCACTTCTTCTGCTACCGAAACTCAGCTGCAGCAGTGCATACCATCTGCAAGGTGCACTGCTGAAACTCACCTAAGGCTCCTTCGGCAGCACATTCCAGGCCCACGACCAAAGGAGGAGAGAGAGAAATACAAGGAATTCCCAAAAGTAGAACACAAGATGCTGAAGATAGAGCGTGTTAATGGTGGAGTAAAGGTGGTGGGGGCTGCGGAAGGTTGATTGTCAGGAACCTTAAAGAGAAAGCCTTTCACCAGTAGTTTAGCTGGAAACTCAGGAATGACAATGCGTTTTACCATCACCGACTGCCTCCTGATGATGGGCATATGGAGAGAAAGACCCCTCCTGTATTCCCCTCCTATCTCCTTGAATCATTAGGTGTAAGCTTTTATATTACTCAGTACTTCTTTCATTCCCAGCTTTCCAACTAACATTTTACTGAACTGTAGATCACTCCAGAAATGCCTGCTCACCTGCCTCTAAAAATAGGTGAATGTTGTATAAATAACATGAAAACCTCTGGACCCATGTCAACAAAAGTGGAAGAAAGCTCCAGGTGGGAGCTGCAGACGACACAGGCTGTGAGACAAGTAAAACATAAGTCATTCTCTCTTCCTTCCTCAATGTTGCTGCACATTTTGACAAAGCTTTTATGCCTTGTTTAAAAGGAAGAGGCCTCCCAGCACTCTGTCCAATAAGCACTGAGCTTCAGTGTGGAATAGGGAGGCTAAAACTATCTTGGATACATCTGCATGGGAGAATGGCAGTGACTGGAGTTTTTCGCTATCCCTCTTCAACTTAAAAAAAAGGTGTAGGCTTGCTCCATTCGGCCCATCCAGCCTGGTCTGTCATCATGTCATGCTTCAACTTGATTTTCCTGCCCACTCCCTAAATTCTTTGATTCCTTGAGGGACGAAAATTTGCTCTGTCTCAGCCATTGATGTATAATCAGTGATGGAGCATTCACACTCCTCTGGCGGAGAGAATTCCAAAGGTTCACATTCCTTTGAGAGACAAGCTTCCTCTTCATTTTGGTACTAAGTGGTTGTCCCCTAGTTCTGGGCTCCCCGCCCTCTTGGTATCCAGCCTGTCAACACCATTCTGAGTCTTACATGTCTGAGATTATTCCTCATTCATAGCGTCATACAGTTGTACACCATGGAAACAGACCCTTTGGTCCAACTCATCCATGCCAACCAGATATCCTAAATTAATCTAGTCCCACTTGCCTGCATTTGGCCCATATCTCTCTTCCTTATTCATAATCCCATCCAGATAGCTTTTAAATGTTGTAATTGTACCCACCTTCACTACATCCTCTGGCAGCTCATTCCATACATGCACCACCCTCTGTTTGAAATGGTTGCCCCTTAGGTCTCTTTTAAACCTTTGCCCTCTCACCTTAAACCTATGTCCTTTAGTTTTTGACTCCCCACCCCAGGGAAAGAACCTTGTTTATTCACGCTATCCATGCCCCTCATGATTTTATAAACGTCTATAAGGTCACCCCTCAGCCTCTGATGCTCCAGGGAAAATAGCCCCAGCCTATTCAGCCTCTCCCTGTAGCTCAAACCCTCCAACCTGACAACATCCTTATAAATCTTTTCTGAACCCTTTCAAGTTTTACAATGGGTTGTAAGGATGCAGGAGATGGATCTGGATGGGATTCTGTTTGGAGGGCCGGTGCAGACTTGATGGGCTGAATGGCCTGCTCCTGCTATATAGGGATTCTGTGGCAATGGTCTACCTTTCTTACTTTACATGGTCTGGCCTACATGTGATCCAAGCTGACAGTGGCGCGATCTCTCCGAAACAATGGAGCAAGCAGCCTAGTTCCAAGGTAATTTGAAACTCAGTCTTTCCATCAAACGTCCATGTCCCATGAAAACACATAGAAGATAAAATCATTACTTCAATATGGAGACCAAAGCCACATGTGGTACTTTATTATGGTTGGTGATACGTCTCATGAAGGATGTGCAGGGAAATACGTAAGAGAATGTTAGTGACACCAACAGTTCATTCAAAAGAAGAAGCACCACAGAAACAATCCAGTAAGATCTGCCTGCAATGAGTGGACTAGAATGACACAGTTCCCTGTGTGGGGGCTTTCCACTTGGGTGGCATGGTGGCTCAGTGATTAGCACTGCTGCCTCACAGTGCCAGGGACCTGGGTTCAATTCTAGCCTCGGGCGACTGTCTGTGCGGAGGTTTTTCCCCATTTCTCCCCACGCCTGCATGGGTACACTCCAGGTGCTCTGGTTTCCAAAGATGTGTGGATTAAGTGGATTGGCAGTGCTAAATTGCCAGGGCTGTGCCATGCTGGGTGGGTTAACCATGGGAGGTTCAAGCTTACAGGGATAGCATGGGTGGGTGGAATGCTCTTCGGAGAGTCAGTATGGACTTGATGGGCTGAATGACCTGGTTCCACACCCATAGGGTTCTATGACCAGCATCAGACAGTGGAGTTCATGGAAGACTTTCAATAATGGGGCAGCGGGATTAGAGGCTGGTGTTCCTTTCAATATCTGGCAATGTGCTATTCAGTCTTAATATGCAATGAGCAGTGTTATGAAACAAAGCCAAGCTTGAAGATAATTCTTGACTTTGCATTTGTCTCAACCAGCCTGTCTTGAACCCGAACACACAGATATGGACATAAAGACACACAACGAGAAAGTTCCTGTGACTCTTGATAATGCAAAATAGTGCTGATGCTGGAAATCAGAAGCAAATGGCTGGAGAAACTCAACAAGTCTGTCTTCACCTGTGGAAACAGGGTTAATGTTTTGAGTCTGCTATGACAGTTCTTCAAAACTTAGCTCTTCAGTTCTTGTTCCGCTCTGAAGAAGAGTCATATCGCACTCGAAATAAATCCCTCGACAGACACAGACTGATCTGCTGAGTTTCTCCAACACTTTCTGTGTTGTTCATTTGAGTCTCTGACTTCTGTAATTGCCATGGCCCGACTAATTGCCTGACCTTCCCAGAGGAAATCTGAGCGTAAACATGAAGCTTCTGAAATAGAATTGGAAATTGAAATGGAATAAATTAGAACTTCTCATTTAAATGAAAGCCTCCAACATCCTTGGAAGGAATGGCTAGATGGATTCTTAGGTAGAATCGATTATGACGGGGCTATTTGGTGCATAGTGGGCAGTCTCTACTGGGTTTGTGCACTAGTTGCAAATATTTTGGAAAATTTTAGCCACCATTTGGTGATAGGGAGTGTAGTGATTGACAAGAGCAGAAACATCTTTACTCAGTGAGTGTTAAGGATTCAGAATGCCCCTCCTGATGAGGGTCTGGATGCATTTTCAACATTCAACAGGGAAGTGGATAAATGCTTGGAGAAGCACACAAAGCCTCAGGGTTATGGAAATAAAGTGGCATGTGGGACCAACTGAAATATTCATTGGAGGAGCTGGTACAGACACCATGAGACACAATCATCTTGTCTGCTGTGCTGCTCCATGTTTAGCTCTGAGTCTGGGAGAGTGAGGGGGAAGTACAGCCAATGATTAAGAACGATAAACGACTGTGTTATTCAAGTGAAAATAAACTGGAAGAGGAAATGAAAGCGAGAAGAGAAAATGATGACATTGAAGGGTGATGCAACTGGAGAAACTAAGGAAAGCCTTAGTTTGGAAATCTCTGACATTCCACTCTATTTGTGCTTTCTCATAGAGTCATACAGCACTGAAACAGGCCTTTCAGCCCAACTTGTCCATGACGATCGGGATTCCTAAACTGAACTAGTGCCATTTGCCTACATTTGGCTTATGTCCCTCTAAACCCTTCCTATCCACGTACCTGTCCAAGTGTCTGGTTAATTCTTGAGAGGATTACTGTGGCAGAGAGGTGCTCTGAATCCCCCTCCCAGTCTCAATGCTTTTGAGAGCTTCCCCTCGTGGGTGGAGCAAGACTTGCACCTCGCTAAGAGCCATTGGTCAGGCAAATGCAGCAGCTCCTGTATGTCAAATGCCCACATACAGACAGCAGTGGGATGGTTTGGTGGTGCATGTTTGGAGAGGGATCATATAAACACAAGATGTAGGAGCAGGAGTAGGCCATTCAGCCCCCTGGACCTTCTCTGCCATTCAATGTGGATCATGGGTAACCTATCCAAGGCCATTTTCATGCAGTAGCGCCGAATCACTTGATATCTTTAATATCTAGAAATCTATCGATCCCAGTCTTGAACATACTCAATGACTGAATCTCCATAGCCCTCTGGGGTAGAGAATTCTAAAGATTCCCTGCCCTCCAAGAGAAGACTCCATCTAGTCATAGAGTCATACAGCATATAACAGACCCTTTGGCCCAACCAGCCCATAGCAACTATAATCTCAAACTAAACTAGTCCCACCTGCCTGCACTTGGCCCATATCCCTCCAAACATTTCTTACTCATGCATTTATCCAAATGTGTTTTAAATGTTGTAACTGTACTCACATCCATCACTTCCTCTGGATGCTCATGCCGCAAACAAATTACTCTCTGTGTGAAAAAATTGCCCCTGGTGTCTTTTTAAACTTTTTCTCCTCTCACCTGAAAAATATGCCCCCTGGTCTTGAAGTCCCGCACCCTAGAGAAAAGAAAGCTGCCACTCACCTTATCTATACCCCACATGATTTCATAAACCTCTATAAGGTCACCTCTCTAACCCCTACGCTCCAGTGAGAAAAGCCCCAGCCTATCCAACCTCTCCTTTAACTCGAACACTCCGTTCCCAGCAGCATCCTGGTAAATCTCTCCTGAACCCTCTCCAGCTTCATAGTATCCTTCTTAAAACAGGGTAACTATACCTGAATACAGTAATCCAGAAGAGGCCTCACCAACGTCCTGTACAACCTCCACCAGAAAAGGAGCTTTTAGCTTTTGTGACCCCATGATGCTGCTCGGCCTGCTGTGTTCATCCAGCTCCACACCTTGTTATCTCGGATTCTCCAGCATCTGCAGTTCCCATTATCTCCCGTACAAACTCAACATGATGTCCCAACTCCTATACTCAAAGGTCTGAGCAATGAAGGCAAGCATCCTAAATGATAAACTCATACTGTAAGGAAAAGTTGCCTTGTGCCCTATTTCAACAACAGGCTTAGATACCAATTAGCAGCTTGTGGGGTTGGTGGGGGTGGGGTGTTCAGTTGGATGGATGGATGGCTGGCTTGCAATGTAGAGTGATGCAAACAGTGCAGGCTCATCTCTTGTACTGGCTGAGGTTATCATGAACATCTCAATCTCACTTGAGGTGTGTGCTGACCCTTAGGTTAAACCACTGCCTGTCCTCTCTCTGATAGGAGAGTGAGATCCTGGTGAGTTATTTTTCAAAATTAACAGTACGTTCTGTGTGACTCATTGCCAACCCACTCTTGTCTGCTTTCCAGAGGGACCACTCTCTCCATGATTCTCTTGTCTGCTCCACATTCCCCTCCATCAGCTTTTGTGCTCGTAAGATGCTGCTTGGCCTGCTATGTTCATCCAGCTCTACACATTGTTATCTCAGATTTTCCAGCATCTGCAGTTCCTACTATCTCTGAGGCATAACATTGCTCTGGTTTTTAGGTGAATTGGAAAGAACCAAAGTGGACATTAGGAATTTCTTTGCTCTTTGATCTGGATTGCAGTTCTCCAGAGTGGAGTGGCAGATTTCACCGTGGTTTTCAAAAAGGAATTGGATATGCACCTGAAAGTGGGAGAAAAGAAAGACTTTCAAAGCAACGGGGAAAGCTCAGGGTGGATGTGGATGAAGTGAACTGAATTGTTCTTGCCTGGAGACAGCATGGTTTTGACAGGCTGAATGGCCTCCTTTGGCACTGTCGTCTTCATTCGAGTTGATTTTACAAGTTTGTAGTTAACCAGTGTTTTTGATCAAATGGGTGGTAATAAAGAGCAAATTGAAGGGAGTTTCTGATGCACTGGTGATGTCCCCTCTGAGTCAGGAGATATGGGGTCAAGGCTCACCTGCTCCATTCTGAATGGGTTGTCTGGAAAAACTATGTTGAGGAATTGGTATGGTAAGATAGATAATGGTAAGACAGAAAAGCAGATGAAAACAGAGATCAAAGAAGCATATTGAAGGGCTTTTGTGGTAGTGACCCTGCCTTTGAGGATCACCGGGTCAAGTCCCACCTGCTCCAGAGTCATGTTTGAAATGGTTGATTATGAAAGTATTTAAAAATCTGATTGAAATGTTTTTGTGGCACTGTGGCAGTGCCCCTATCTCTGGGCCAGGTGGTCCAGGTTCAACTGCTGCCTGTTCCTGAGGCGTGTGATAATGCCTCTGTACACACGTTGATTGAGCACTTTCAAAGTTGGGCTTCTGTTACAATTTTTGCGCAAGTTCTTAACACAGCATTATCCTAGCTGAGATGTAGCACTGAGGCTGCGCTTTGTAAAATTCAGCAGTAGCCTGATGCAGTAGACGTCACTCAGTGCAAACCCCAGTGCATGGACGTTGTTGGGACCAAGGTTTATAAGAAGACTTTTTGCAACTCATTCTCCATGAACAGCTTCTCTTTGCTTTAGGAGAGACAATTAGCAGCTATCTGAAGCATGTGAGTGACACAACAAAATTCCGCCTGGGTTGGACACAGTAATGCTGGACTTACTGGGATGCAAAGAGTTTTTCTTTTGCAATTCCACTCAGAGGGGCTGTAGCTGGTGTTCCGAATCCAATACTGCCACATGGAGGGGCAGCTGTACTGACCCTAGGGTCTGGAGCATGTCATCCGGTAAAAGGCAACAGAGAATGACCCCTCTCTGATGAAGGGTCTAGGCCCGAAACGTCAGCTTTTGTGCTCCTGAGATGCTGCTTGGCCTGCTGTGTTCATCCAGCCTCACATTTTATTATCAGAGAATGACCCCTGTTTATGTTGGTGTTTCAAGTTAGAGCCATAAAAATACAGAAGGAGGCCATTCAGCCCATTGAATTCTCAGAAATGTCTCAAAACCATGACCGATCCCCCTTCCTGTCAGTGCTGCACTGTCAGAGGTGCTAGCATGTACATGAGGCATTATAGCTGTGGGTGGCGTGGTGTCTCACGGTGGTTAGCATTGCTGCCTCACAGTGCCAGGAACCCGGGTTCGATCCTTTGGAGAGTTGGTGTGGACTTGATGGGCTGAACGGCCTGCTTTCACACTGTAAGCATTCTAGGATTCTATACCCAGAACCTAACCTGCCCTCTGCACTGAACATGGTAGCTAGGCACTCCTATGACGAAAAAAAAAGTGGGGCAGCTCTCTCCGCTGATCCCTCAACCCCCATCTTAAAAGAACAGCCAGATGCCTTGGCCATCATTGCGTTGCAGTTCGCGGGAGCTTGCTGTGCTCAAACTCAGTTGTTACTCCACAGCACTGGCCATACTTCAAAAGCACCCTTGTCGCCTGTGAAGTGCTTCACAACATCTTCTAAAAATGCACATTTGTTGCGGGATGTTCGCTGTGTGCGACCTGGCGGTCCTGATAGACTGCATGACAGAAAAATCTGAAGCAATCGACTGGCGATGAAGCGTTTTCGGGATGGCATGAGAAGAGAGGGCGCCATCTGAATGCAAATCCTCTTTAGTTTGGAAGCAATGCAATCTTCAGGTTAGGCTGCACACTACTAAGCGATCCCCTTTACTGGAGAATCATTTTAGTGTCTACCCTGTGAATTCATATCTATTAGTCCATAGGGTCGGGTCAGGGTTAGGGTTATATATATACTCCACGTATATGGACATTATTACCTAGCATTAGGCTTACAAATATCCTTATAAATGGATATATATTATGTAGAGTTAGGGTTCTGCGCTGTATTGTTCTATGTTCTATATGTATGAATATATACACACATGTACATACATACCTACACATATATATATATTTCCAACACTAGCACCTCCACATCATACATATCCATACATGTATTTCATAACGTGCCTATACTCTCTGTAATTCATTTTAACTAATTTTGGGACATTTCTAAGGAAACAAAACAGGCCACACGAATGCAAATCTTGCCTTTATCACATGCCGTGGGATCACTAGACTTCTTGGAGGTAGAGTTTGGTGAGTTATTTCAACTAAGCAATTATTTCTGCCCGAGTTACTTACATTAAAACAAGAGGGAGTTATAAAAAAGACCCACACGCTAAGGTGCAATCTCGTTTGTATGGAAAATAATGATGGTACCTTCATTTTAATACACCGGGCTAAATTTGCATTTGTGTTGTTGGCAATTGGAAATGCTAATCTCTTAATTATTCTTTCAGCATTTTTGTCTGCCCAGGCAAGTAAATACATCATTCTAAGCTCTTTAAGCAGTCTTGAGCTATAAACATAAATCAGCATTTTCTACACCAGCTCCCCACCACTTCTCCCAGAAATTAATTAGGCTTTATGTTGAAACATAAGAGCGCTCCTGTTAATGTTGTACCCCAGATATGTAGAGGTACAGGCAAAGGTGCAAACTCTGATTTGCACTCAGCAAAACCACACACTATAAACAGTCTTCAGCAATTCTTTACAATCCCTGTTTTGATCAAGATAATTATTATTTTGGAATATGGATCATATCCAAAAAAAATTTGCTCTTTTTTATTGCATGTAATTATTGTTATAATTGCTGGATAAATAATATACACAAGGTATTGAGGGGCTGGCTCGTACAACAGGTGTTTTGATCGATTCTGTTAACGGTTTAAACAGAATTCGGAGGAGGGTCTGTGCTCTTGTGTTTAAAGAAGGACTGTCTGTGTGTCGTATTTTCTCTCTCCTCAGTACCACTGCAAGTTCAAATCTGGCAAACACACAGTGCTTGTTGTCAGGTAAGTGTCACTCTGCATCAGCATTGGATTCTGAGCCCTTGTGTATCCCAGTCAGCTGTAACACCTCCCATTAAACGTGCCTCATGTCTGGAGACACCTTCTGTACAGTAACTATCCATCAGACTCAATCTCACTGTGAAAAATAAGCGCGTTCTTCTTTCTCCTTGTTTCCCTGTGTGCTCTTTATTTTGGCCCTTTCAAATGCCTCTATTCCTCACTCTGTCTGCCCTTTCTCCTCACCACTTTTTCCTTCCTTCACTCTCCCTCTGTACCTTCACCTCCCCCACCCCCAAATCACTTCCCCACTGCTTCTTAATTTCTTAGAATACAATAGAATCCCTACTGCGTGGGAGCAGGGCGTTTGGCTCATTGTATCCATGTTGGACCTCTGAAGGGCATCCCACACAGACCCGGCCTCCTACCCTGTCCCTGTAATCCTGCATATCCCATGGCTAACCCACCCAGCCTGCGCACAATGAGCAGTTTAGCATGGCCACTCAACCTTTAGACTTTGGGAGGAAGCCAAAGTACCCAGGTGATGGGGGAGAACAATGGCTTAGAGGTATTATCACTTGACTGTTAATCCAGAGACCCAGATAACGTTCTGGAGACCCAGGTTCGAATCTCGCCACTGCAGATGGTGGAATTTGAATTCAATAAATATCTGGAATTCAGACTTTAATGATGGCTGTGAATCCATTGTCGATTGTCAGGAAAAACCCATCTGGTTCACTAAAGCGCTTTAGGGAATGAAACTGCCATCCTTACCTGGTCTGGCCTACATGTGACTGCAGGCCTACAGCAATATGGTTGACTCTTAGCTGATCTCTGGACAATTACAGATGGACAATAAATGTTGCCCTAGCCAGCAACACCCTCATCCTGTCAATGAATAAAAATAAAACTTCTCCACAGACAGTCTGAGGCTGGGTTCGAACCCAGGTCCCTGCTCCTATGGGGCAGCAGTGAGTTGCGCCTCGTCCTCATCTAGAAGATCAGAAGATGTAAGAGCAAACTTGGGCCATTCAACCCATTGGATCTGCTCCATCACTCAATGCAATCTGATAATCCCCTGCCTTATCCTGAGCCCTTGATTCCCCGACTGTTTAAAAACCTGTCTACCTCAGCTCTGAATGTCCTTATTGACCCAACCTTGACAGCCCTCTGCAGTAATGAGATCCACAGATTCACTCCCCTCTGAGAGAGAAATTCTCACCTCTATCTTACCTGAGCAACTCCTTACTTTGAGGTGACACCTGTCTGGTTGTACACTGTCTCACAGTGGGAAATAGCCTGCCTGCATCTACTCTGCCAAATCCCCGTGAATCCTTTTCATTGTTTCTTTACATCCCCCTTCACACTCCCTCTTCTTTATATCATTTTCATTTTTCTTTTGCTTTACCCCCTCCTGATTTCCTCACAGCTCTTCCATCCATTTGTGTTCCATCCTGTACCGTCCATTTTCCTCTACAACTCCTTTTCTTCAGCACCCTCTCCCGCATCTCTCTTTACTCATTTGGCATAGGGGCTCAGTGGTTAGCTCTGCTGCCTCCCCGAGCAAGGGGCTTGGGTTCCATTCCACCATTCACTGACCGTCTGCATGGTATTTTCATGTTCTCCCTATGTCTGTGTGGGTTTTCTCCCACATTTCAAAGATAAGTAGGTTAGGTTGATTAGCCATGGGAAGTGCAGGGTTACAGAGATGGAGCGGGTTCAGGAGGGATGCTCTTCAGAGGGCCGGTGTGGGCTCGATGGGCTGAATGGCCTGCTTCCACACTGTAGGGATTCTGTGATTAGGTTGGTTTATGAAACTCACAATGTCAACACTTAAGTAAAATTACAACAGATCCCAAAGTCAGCGAAATGCCTGGCTGTGAGTTTAACCTGAGGTTCATCACGAAATAACACCTTCAGGTGTGGGAATTGAACTTGCACTATCAGTGTTACCTCTGCATTGGAATTTAACCAAACAGTCAGCTAACTGATTCCCTGCACTATCAGTCCCCTTACCACAGTCCTCACTTCTCAATTGCTCCTAATTCCCCTTCCTTCCCCTCTTACCGATCTCTTCTCTCTCCCCAAAACCCCAATATTTAATTTGACCCCTGCTCACTTTTCAGATCCTACACTTGATTATGAGGACATAGAATTCCGCTGCAGAGAGAGTTCTGTCGTTAATGGCATGCACATTGAGTCAGAATGGGACATGAAGCTGATTAACGCCTGGTGAATTGTGAATTCGATGGTGATACAATCAGGTAAGCGTTAGGCCATTCAGCGTATCGTGACTGCACCATTTTTAACAGAGAAAGGGAATCGAAAAAACATTCAAGTATTTTGCATGTTCCCCAATGCTTTATCTGCATCAAACTGCTTCTGCCTAAAATTAATAGCCAGTCTGCAGTGATTGAAATAAAAGCAATCTCCCTAACTCACTCAGGGAATTTTCAAATCCACTCTCGCCCCATTTGTAATATCATGTTAACTCCATCAAAAAGGCTTTTTACATTGCAATACCGTCTGAGTTATCAGGCTCCTCAGTCGTTGGTTTATGTTGGATGGAACAATCACTGGAATTCAACCATGTGTGAGAGTTTGTGTTTTTGCATCCAGCAGAAGAGTTTATTTTAAACATCTTGCTCCCTGGGGCAACGTCTCTGAGAACGCACACTTCCCCAGCCCTCACACTCAGGTTCAATTTACTTGCCCTGTTTCAGGCTGGCATGCCAAGTGTGACTGAGTGCATGTTTGGCTATTTGAATCCTTTTACTATTGCTGTTTGCTGCGCTGGTTCGGTCGTGCCTGGGTGTGGATTCCAGGGAAAGTAAATAAACTGCAGTAACAGCTTGAACATGGAGGAGACATTTTTAAGATGTATCAGTGCAAGTTCAATTCCCACACCTGAAGGTGCTATTTTTGTGATGAACCTCAGGTTAAACTCACTACCATGCATTTCGCTGACTTCGGGAAATTTCGCAATTTTACTTAAGTGTTGACATTGTGGGTTAAGGCAGCTAGAAGCTAGCCCTTTCTCCACTCAGGCCAGAGATGTAAAAATTCAAGAGGGGGCCATGTCAGAGACCCATTAAATGATTATACCTAAGCATGAGTCAGAAGGAGAACACAGAGAGATCGTTATTGTCATTAAAGTGAAAAATAGGCTTCTTTGAGAGTATGAGATAACAAGGTGTAGAGCTGGATGAAGGCCAAGCAGCATCAGAGGAGCAGAAAAGCTGGCGTTTTGGGTATGGAGCCTTCTTTGAGAATATGTCGTTCAGGTAAAAACTCCAAACAATTTCCACGTTGATTCTTTCTCAATAATTGCTATGTTCTTCTTACACATCAATCTGTCTCCTCCAGTTGTGATATGTCAAGGCAAGGTGGTGACGTTGGCTAGATGGGACAGGGGTCTGTTAGCTGGACGGCTGGTTTGTGATACAGAGTGATGCCAACAGTTTGGGTCCAATTCCGGTATTGGCCAAGCTTATTTTTTCAATCTCTGTCCTTGCCTGAGATATGGTGACCCTCAAGTTAAACACACTACCTGTGTGTAATGAGACAGTGAGACTATGTCAACTCTACCTTTCGATTTACAGTCAGGGAATTAGCCAGTGCTGTTTTGTGTGAAGCTGAGGGTCAGTCACTGAGATCCTTGTGCTATTACGTGGGCTTTAAGTGATGCATGGGGTCTTATACAAATATAAACACTTCTTTTTATAGATGTTTCCTGCTTTGAGAAAGTAGAGGGAGAAAGACTTGTGTTGAATTATACATACATTTTTAATCAAATCCTTTCTGGGGGGGAGCAGATGGGACTTGGTCCTTTCAGCCCAGAGATTGGGACACAGCCACTGTGCTACAAGTGGCCCCAGCGAGCCACATGATTTAGCTATCTGTAGGGTCCTGCAGTATTTGGTGGGAGTAGGACAGTGGGAGTTTTGCTTGACTAGTAATCTGGAAGGCCGGACTAATGCTCTGACAGCAAGCATCCAAATCCCACTACATCAGCCAGTGCAACTTAAATTCAATTGTAATTATTTAGCCAACTCGATGCTAGTCTCAGTAATTGTGACCAGGAAACTAATGTGGATTGTTGTGGAAACCCATCCAGTTCACTGCTATAATCTGAAGAAGAGCCTGGGCACGAAACGTCAGTTTTCCTGCTCCTCTGATGCTGCCTGGTCTGCTGTGTTCATCCAGATCCATGCCTTGTTATCTCAGCTTTCCCAGCGGCTGCAGTTCCTACTATCTCAGTTCACTGCTATCCCTGTTAGGGAAGGAAATCTGACTCACCTTATCAGCCTGACCTGTATGTGACTCCAGGCCCACTGCAACGAATGGCCTCTGAAATGGCCGAGCGAAAAGATGCTCACATAGCTTCATACCCCTGGGCTTTATGGGGCAATTTAGTATAACCATAACCCGCATGTCTTTGGACTGTGAGAGGGAATCTCATGCAGACACAGGGAGAATGTGCACAGACAGTACCAGACAAGATTTACAAGATCGAGAGCTAGGGAGAGGCTAAATAATCTGGGGCAATTTTCCCTGGAGCGTTGGAGGCTGAGAGGTGAGGTTTGCAAAATCATGAGAGGAATGGATAGGGTGAATAACCAAGGTCTTTTCCCCTGGGTAGGGGAGTCTAAAGCTAGAGGGCATAGGTTTAAGGTGAGAGAGAAATGATTTAAAAGGGACCTAAGGGGCAAACTTTTCACACAGAGGGTGGCTCGTGGATGGAATGTTCTGCCAAAGGAGATGCTGGAGCTGGATACAATCACAGCATTTAAAAGACAACTGGTCGGGTAAATGAATAGGAAGGGTTTAGAGGGTCATGGGCCAAATGTTGGTAAATGGGACCAGATTAATTTGGGATATCTGGTCAGCGTGGACAATTTGGACTGAAGAGTCTGTTTCCGTGCTGTGCATCTCAATAACTCTGACTCTATCTCTGCACTTGTTCCATCAAGAATCTGATGACATTAATCCCATTTTCCAGCTCTTGGCCCACAGGCTGCAGCAGTGTAAGTGAATGACTAAATACAACTTCAATGCTATGGGAGTTCCTAGCTGTCCTTTGAGGGAGTGATTCCAGACTCCCACCACCTTCTGAGTTGAGAAGATTCTCCTCAACTCACCTTTTCGATGTTAATTCTTACCTTAAATCCATGCCCCCTGGTTATTGAGCCCCTTTACAAGTGGAAAATGTGTCTCTTATCCATCCTGTCCATCCCCCATTTAGTCTTATACAGCTGTCAACTTTCACAGCTCCAAGGAAAGCACATTGAGGTCTCAGCACTGAATCTCGCTCACGGAGTCCACTCTGGGTGGATGGTCGGGTGGGAGAGTTCAGTTTAACCCCTGCCAATGCACAGCTGCAACATGCCATCGCAACTCCTGTATCCGGACGCACTGATGGGCTGAGTGGCCCTGGATGATGTTGGGAAGGAGGAGGCCGTTCGGCTCATCCCACCTGTTACTGGCCCTGCTATGTCGTCGCTCCTGCTCCCTCCCCGTGCTCTTCTTTTTTGAAAACTGTCAGTTCATGTGGGGACATGCAAGTGATGTGAGCAACAAAGCAAAGTTGAAGTGGGAAGAGAAAACCAATATTTCAGCAGGATGGCCGAAATCCCGGTGAAAAGTCAGGGCGGGGGGTGGGGGGTGCAAACGTTTTGCAAATTTGCCGGTCCAGCTCACCGCTGGCCCTACTGCAAATACTAGTCAGATCAACAACATGGTGCTGTGGCACAGTTCTGCCTGTCCTCCTGTTTATCTTTCTTGACATTTGCTTCAGTGCCTCATAAATAATTGATAGCGTGCCTGAGGGACTCGCGCTGTGACAAATGGCCTGTTTCTGATGTTCTGAACCTTTACATGATGAAACAAAACAAGGGAAAAAAAATTGAAAAGGAGAGAGACGGGGTGGGGGGGGGGGAGGGGGGGAGAGAGAGAGAGAGAGAGAGAGAGAGAGAGAGAAAGAGAGAGGGGGAGAGAGAGAGAGGGGAGATCCACCTCTGGAAACACTTCCCAAATTCCTGATCAAGTAAAGGAGGGGATGGGTGGGGAGGCTAAAGTCGTAGAAATCTTAAATTATCTCCTTGATTCCCTGCAATTTCGGGGCAGTGTTGATCTTCCTGGTGGAACGCAGTTTGGCAAATTTTTCAGCCCTCTCGCTCTTTCAGAGGGATGTTCACCTCCACTGCAGCCTCACCGCCACTCCCTCACCACCACTCCCTCACCACCACTCCCTCACCACCACTCCCTCACCTCCACTCCCTCACCACCACTCCCTCATCCACACTGCCTCACCACCACTCCCTCACCTCCACTCCCTCACCTCCACTCCCTCACCTCCACTCCCTCACCACCACTCCCTCATCTACACTGCCTCACCACCACTCCCTCACCTCCACTCCCTCACCAAAACTCCCTCACCTACACTCCCTCACCTCCACTCCCTCACCACCACTCCCTCACCTCCACTCCCTCACCACCACTCCCTCACCTACACTCCCTCACCTCCACTCCCTCACCTCCACTCCCTCACCACCACTCCCTCACCTCAACTCCCTCACCTCCACTCCCTCACCACCACTCCCTCACCTCCACTCCGTCACCTCCACTCCCTCACAACCACTCCCTCACCTACACTCCCTCACCTCCACTCCCTCACCACCACTCCCTCACCTCCACTCCCTCACCACCACTCCCTCACCTCCACTCCCTCACCTCCACTCCCTCACCACCACTCCCTCACCTACACTCCCTCACCTCCACTCCCTCACCTACACTCTCTCACCTCCACTCCCTCACCTCCACTCCCTCACCACCACTCCCTCACCTCCACTCCCTCACCTCCACTCCCTCACCACCACTCCCTCACCTCCACTCCGTCACCTCCACTCCCTCACAACCACTCCCTCACCTACACTCCCTCACCTCCACTCCCTCACCACCACTCCCTCACCTCCACTCCCTCACCACCACTCCCTCACCACCACTCCCTCACCTCCACTCCCTCACCACCACTCCCTCACCTCCACTCCCTCGCAACGACTCCCTCACCTCCACTCCCTCACCACCACTCCCTCACCTCCACTCCCTCACCACCACTCCCTCACCTCCACTCCCTCACCACCACTCCCTCACCTACACTCCCTCACCTCCACTCCGTCACCTCCACTCCGTTAGCACCACTCCCTCACCTCCACTCCCTCACCTACACTCCGTCACCACCACTCCCTCACCACCACTCTCTCACCATCAATCCCTCGCCACTGCTCCCTCACTTACACTCCTTCACCATCACTCCCTCGCCTCCATTCTGTCACCTCCACTACCTCACCACCACTCCCTCACCTCCACTCCCTCACCTACACTCCCTCATCACCACTCCCTCGCCTCCACTCCCTCGCCTCCACTCCCTCACCACCACTCCCTCACCTCCAGTCCCTCACCTCCACTCCCTCACTTCCACTGCAGCCTCACCACCACTCCCTCACCTCCACTCCCTCACCACCACTCACTCACCTCCACTCCCTCACTTCCACTCCCTCACCACCACTCCCTCACCTCCACTACCTCACCACCACTCCCTCACCACCACTCCCTCACCACCATTCCCTCACCTTCACTCCCTCACCTCCACTCCCTCACCACCACTTCCTCACCTCCACTCCCTCACCACCACTCCCTCACCTACACTCCCTCATCACCACTCCCTCACCACCACTCCCTCACCACCACTCCCTCACCACCACTCTCTCACCATCAATCCCTCGCCACTGCTCCCTCACCTCCACTCCTTCACCATTACTCCCTCGCCTCCATTCTGTCACCTCCACTCCCTCACCACCACTCCCTCACCTCCACTCCCTCACCACCACTCCCTCACCTCCACTCCCTCACCTACACTCCCTCACCACCACTCCCTCACCACCACTCCCTCACCACCACTCTCTCACCTCCACTCCCTCACCACCACTCCCTCACCACCACTCTCTCACCATCAATCCCTCGCCACTGCTCCCTCACCTACACTCCTTCACCATCACTCCCTCGCCTCCATTCTGTCACGTCCACTACCTCACCACCACTCCCTCACCTCCACTCCCTCACCTACACTCCCTCATCACCACTCCCTCACCTCCACTCCCTCGCCTCCAATCCCTCGCCTCCACTCCCTCACCTACACTCCCTCACCACCACTCCCTCACATACACTCCCTCACCACCACTCTCTCACCATCAATCCCTCGCCACTGCTCCCTCACCTACACTCCTTCAGCATCACTCCCTCACCACCACACCCTCACCTACACTCCCTCACCACCATTCCCTCACATACACTCCCTCACCTCCACTGCAGCCTCACCTCCACTCCCTCACCTCCACTCCCTCACCACCACTCCCTCACCACAACTCCCTCACCTCCACTCCCTCACCACCACTCCCTCACGTTCACTCCCTCACGTCCACTCCCTCAACACCACTCCCTCACCTCCACTCCCTCACCACCACTCCCTCACCACCACTCTCTCACCATCAATCCCTCGCCACTGCTCCCTCACCTCCACTCCTTCACCATCACTCCCTCGCCTCCATTCTGTCACCGCCACTACCTCACCACCGCTCCCACACCACCACTCCCTCACCTCCACTCCCTCACCTCCACTCCCTCACCACTCCCTCACCGCCACGCCCTCACCTACACTCCCTCATCATCACTCCCTCACCACTCCCTCGCCTCCAATCCCTCGCCTCCACGCCCTCACCTACACTCCCTCACCACCATTCCCTCACATACACTCCCTCATGACCAGTCCCTCACCACTCCCTCATCACCACTCCCTCACCTCCACTCCCTCGCCTCCACTCCCTCACCTCCACTCCCTCACCACCACTACCTCACCACCACTCCCTCACCTCCACTCCCTCACCACCACTCCCTCACCACTCCCTCGCCTCCAACCCCTCGCCTCCACTCCCTCACCACCACTCCATCACCTCCACTCCCTCACCACCATTCCCTCGCATCCATTCTGTCACCACCACTCCCTCGCCTCCATTCCATTACCACCACTCCCTCACCGCCACTCCCTCACCACAACTCCCTCACCACCACTTCCTGATCACCACTCCCTCACCACTCCCTCACCTCCAATCCCTCGCCTCCACTCCCTCACCAACACTCCCTCACCACCACTCCCTCACCTCCACTCCCTCGCCTCCACTCCCTTGCCTCCACTCCCTCACCTACACTCCCTCACCTCCACTCCCTCACCACCACTCCCTCACCACCACTCCCTCACCTCCACTCCCTCACCACCACTCCCTCACCGCCACTCCCTCACCTACACTCCCTCACGTTCACTCCCTCACCACTCCCTCGCCTCCAACCCCTCACCTCCACTCCCTCACCACCACTCCGTCACCTTCACTCCCTCACCACCATTCCCTCGCATCCATTCTGTCACCACCACTCCCTCACCTCCATTCCATCACCACAACTCCCTCAGCATCACTCCCTCACCTCCACTAACTCACCTCCACTCCCTCACCACCACTCCCTCACCTCCACTCCCTCACCACCATTCCCTCACCACCACTCCCTCACTTCCACTCCCTCACTTCCACTCCCTCACCTCCACTACCTCACCTCCACTCCCTCACCTCCACTCCCTCGCCTCCACTCCCTCACCTCCACTGCCTCACCACCACTTTCTCACCTCCACTCCCTCACCACCACTCCCTCACCGCCACTCCCTCACCTACACTCCCTCATCACCACTCCCTCACCACTCCCTCGCCTCCAACCCCTCACCTCCACTCCCTCACCACCACTCCGTCACCTCCACTCCCTCACCACCATTCCCTCGCATCCATTCTGTCACCACCACTCCCTCGTCTCCATTCCGTCACCACCACTCCCTCACCGCCACTCCCTCACCACAACTCCCTCAGCATCACTCCCTCACCTCCACTAACTCACCTCCACTCCCTCACCACCACTCCCTCACCTCCACTCCCTCACCACCATTCCCTCACCACCACTCCCTCACTTCCACTCCCTCACTTCCACTCCCTCACCTCCACTCCCTCACCTCCACTAACTCACCTCCACTCCCTCACCACCACTCCCTCACCTCCACTCCCTCACCACCATTCCCTCACCACCACTCCCTCACTTCCACTCCCTCACCTCCACTCCCTCACCTCCACTCCCTCACCTCTACTACCTCACCTCCACTCCCTCACCTCCACTCCCTCAGCACTACTCTTATAAGATTGATGCTATCACCTTCTCTCAACTGGTTCTCTTTGAAAAGCTCCATTGCACACCAAGAAAAAAAATACCGGCTTGTTTGGGTGCACCTTGGCAGCAGGTGGGATTTGAACCCACACACAGAGGTAGGGACAGCAGTACTGAGCCTCATGGCCCTCTCCTTTTCCAAACGACATGCGAAGGATAGGGCAGTAGGCAAGCCGTGAACTGGGAACTTACCAATCCTGAAGGAATCAGCCACAAATACTGGCATCACTCATCAGTCTCAGTGCATGTAGAAACAGGAAATAGGAGCAGGAGTAGGCCATTTGGCCCAATTCCACCATTCTACGTAACCATGGCTGATCTTTTCTTCTCAATTCCATGCTCCTGCTCTTCCACCCTAATGCCTTTGGTCTCTCGGAATCTAACTATCCCTTTGAAAGCATAACCCGTGACTTAGCCTCCCCAGTCTTCTGTGGTGGAGACTACCACAGTTTCACTGGATAGGAACTGATTCCATATTACATAGCCCGTTGTAATACCCCACATACCACCATCACCATCCCTGGATATGTCCTGTCTCACCAGCAGGACAGACCCAGCAGAGGTGGCAACATAGTGTTATACAGTCAGGAAGGAGTCTACAACATGGACTCTGGACCCCGTGAAGTCTCATGGCTTCAGGTTATAAAATGGGAAAGGAAACCTCCTGCTGATTATCAGCTATCATCTCCCTTAGTGGATGAATCAGTACTCTGCCATGTTGATCAACACTTAGAGGAAGCACTGAGGGTGGCAACGGCACAAAATGTACTCTGAGTGAGGGATTTTAGTGTCCATCACCAAGAGTGGCTTGGCAACGGTACTACTAATCTGTTAGGTCCTAAGGGACATAACCGCTAAACTGGGCCTGGGGCAGGTGGTGAGGGAACCAACAAGAGGGAAAAACCTACTTGACCTCATCCTTACCAATCTGTCTCCTGCAGATGCATCTGTCCATGACAGTATTGGTAAGAGTGACCACCGCACAGTCCTTGTGGAAATGAATTCCCACCTTCACATGGAGAGCAACTGCCATTGTGTTGTGTGGTACTATCACCGTGCTAAATGGGGCAGGTTTTCAACAGATCTGGCAACTCATGGCTGGGCATCTTTGAATCACTGTGGGGTCATCATCAGCAACAGGGTTGTGCTCCAGTCTGCAACCTCACGGCCCAGCGTATCACCCACTCTCCCATAAACATAAACATCAAGCCAGGGGACCAACCTGGACGGATAGTGCAGGAGTACGTACCAGGAGCAGAACTAGGGCATACCTGAAAATGGGGTGTCAGCCTTCTGAAGGTACAAGACTATTTGCCTGCCAAACAGCACAAGCCACAATTGGTAGAGACTAAGTCTTGCTGTCTCTAGATTAGGGTGAATGTGAGTCAACAGCGAGGGCTTCATTTGAGTCATGATGCAACATGATCAGATAAGAGCAGGTCTGAGCATTGCATTGATGCCCACTTTCAGGGTGACCAAAACATTTGCCCTGCAGACTCCAATGTGACCAACAGCCCATTGTATAAGAAAGCAAAGGCCCATTGGTGAAACTTGGGGGAGGAACGGAGAGAGAAGTGAGGACATTAAACACAGTTAGAGAAGGTTGCTGCCTGGTCAAGTCAAGAGATCGCGGATATTTGAAGATATTTTGTCAAAGAGAAGACAGACATGGCAACTTTTTTTAAAGAGTGATTTGTGTGTGGAATGAACTTCCAGAGGAAGTGGTGGATGTGGGTACAGTTACAATGTTTAAAAGAGATTTGGGTAAGTACATGAATGAGGAATATTTGGAGGGATATGGACCAAACACTAAGAAGAGCACAGTCACTGACATAACATGTACCCAATGGTCAAATAGCCTGCTCCTACTCTGTAGGTCAGGAGGAGGTAGGGATGGGACTTTGGGTTGTGTCTGTCAACACTGCGTTGTGGTGAGTTGTTTTGTGGGATCAGGGTGACAGGTCAGGAAGTGGTGTCACTGGGCAGTAGGGGTTGGGGATTTACTTTAATATTTAGCCAGGAACTAGAGTCGTTATTAACCTCTAACTTTTCCAGGGTCACTCGTAAGCTTAAGTGAGTCACAATTGTCTGAATTCTCTGCCTTCTTCAGAGTGTCCCAACTACAGCCATTCCATTTTGAAACTTTCCTTCTTGCCCTCATCAGGACACAATTGCAAGATTGCAAAATCTCAAAGGGAGCAATAATTTATACATCACGGTCTTCTCATTCAAGATAAATTGTGGTGTCTTTGAGATGAAGTTTTCTTGTGATTCTGTCTCTTTGAGTGTAGTCCAAAATATTAAAACAGAATGTCTCCTTTTTTAGAGATACATTAATAAGTCTACGAACTCCGAATGCCAAATATTCTTTGCATTTTTTCTTTCGAACCTATGCCACCATTTTTGATGAAATGTTATTTCTCAAGTACTTCTGTTGGAGGGGTATACAAATAGGCAAACAGAGAAAATAAAGCAATTATGATGTCTTTTGGGGGACTTAGTATGTTTTGCAAGCATTGTGAACATCTCCATATTAATTCTTGGTGTCTCATAATCTACACAGCACGAGGCAAAGCTATTTTATTGACATCGCCATCTTAATGCCTACTCTACTTGCCAAGACAATGGCATTTCATTGCTTGCCTTCCAACCTTTTCCCATTCTCCGCATTTCCGAAATCCCCTGTCTCCATTAGTCTAGACGACTCTGCATTTCATGATAAAATCCATTAGATATGCTAGACAGTCAGTCGCATTGAAAGCAAAATTTTCTAATCATTGAAAAATGCTCCCTTCTACATTCTCCGCTCAACCACACTCAATTACAGTCAGGTATTATTTGGGAGCCCAGGCTGTAACTAGAAGCTATTTGACTGTTGGAACGCAAAGTGTGTTCAACGTGTATGAACAAGCATTTCCTTTTCAGGCTCAGTATCAGGTTGCGGGGGTGGGGTGGGGGTAGGACAGTGATAATGTCACTGGGTTAGTAATCTGGAGAACTAGACTGATGCTCTGGATTGTAAGAGTAGGAAAGTCTTATTGCAACTGTACAAGGTGTTGGTGAGGCCACAGCTGGAGTACTTTGTGCAGTTTTAGTGCTCTTATTTAATGAAAGATACAATTTCATTGGAGGCAGTTCAAGGAAGGTTCACTGGGATGATCCCGGGTACGGAAGGACTGGTTTATGAGTACATGTTAAACAGATTAGGACTTTACTCACTGGAGCTTAGAAGCATGAGAGACGATCTCATTGGAACATACAGGATTCTTCAGGGGCTTGACAGAGTAAATGCTACGAGGGTGTTTCCCCTCATGGGAGAGTCTAGGACCATAGGGCATAGTCTCAGAATAAAGGGGGAGCCAACTTAAGGCTGAGATGAGGACAAATTTCTTCTGTTAGAGGGCTGTGAGTCTTTGGAACTTCCTGCCACTGAGAGCTGTAGGGGAGAGTCCATGTGTATATTTAAGGCTGAGATAGATTCTTGATCAGAGCAGGAAAGTGGATGTCAGGAGTGCTGGGTCAGCAGTGATGTTATCAAATGGCAGAGCAGCCTTGATGGGCTGAACAGCCTATTCCTGTTTTATGGGCATGGATTCAAATCCCACCTTGGCAGCTAATGGGGTTTAATTTAAAATAAAAATTCTGAGTTGAGAGGTCATGACAGTAATCATGGCCATGATGCAAAAAACCCATCTAGTGCTTGTTAGAGAAGGACATTTAAGTTCCTGACCCAGGGTGGAATCTATGTGAATTCAACCCACAATAACTTTACCTGCCCTCTGTAAGGGTTGAACAAGCCACTCAGTTTAAGGATGGCCTTGCCTGTGGGCACCCAGAACCCATAAAAATATAAATGAACAAAAATATTTACCGCGGAATTTCTGTATATTTTTATAGATTGGTACCACTGACTATCACGCCCTCTTCCAGTGTGCAGTTCTTTTCCAGGAAAAGTTCTGCATTTATTCCTTCTCCACAAGTATTAACTTACTCACCAAGTGGTGGGATAATAGGGGGTGAATATCAGACCACTCACAGCTAGAACCTAGTTTCAATTTCCCTTCAGTTAATAATGTTACATTCGAAAGCCATACAAATACATTCTAGCTTGCATGTTCGCTTTGGGTTCTCTGTGACCCTGCAAAAGGCCGACTTTGAGAATTTCACCCTGGAAACTACAGAATAAGCTCACCTCTGGACCTAGAATATTAGGACAACGCAAGGACCCGAGGAGCAAGTTTTTTTTCAATCAGCGGACGGAGCATGTATGGAATGAGCTGCCAGAGGAAGAGGCGCAATGACAGCATTCAAAAGGCTTCTGGATGGGTATATGAAAAGGAAGGGGTGAAGAGGGATATGGGACAAATGCTGGCAAAATAAGGGAACTAGGTCAGATTGGGATGCCTGGTCGGTGTGGACGAGTCCGACCAAAGTCTCTGTTTCCATACGGTATGACTCTAATTCCTATTCTTGTGCATTGCACCACTAACAGATGTGTGCCATCAGCTGCCTAAAATTCTGGAATTTCTTACAAACCTGTCCATCTGTCCTTCTTTTAGATGTGGCTTCTCCTACCCAGTTTGGCCACGTTTTTGGCTCTCTGGTTCTAACATCTCCCAGTCTACCTTGGTTTCTAATTCGGTTTGATAATTTTTTTAGATTAGATTAGATTAGATTCCCTACAGTGTGGAAACAGGCCCTCCGGCCCAACAAGTCCACGCCAACCGTTGAAGCATCCCACGCAGACCCATCCCCTATAACTCACACACCCCTGAACACTACAGGCAACTTAGCATGGCCAATCCACCTAACCTGCACATCTTTGGGCTGTGGGAGGAAACCGGAGCACCCGGAGGAAACCCAGGCAGACACAGGGAGAATGTACAACCTCCACACAGACAGTTGCCCGAGGGTAGAATCGAATCCGGGTCCCTGGTGCTGTGAGGCTGCAGTGCTAACCACTGAGCCACCGTGCCACCCATATATTCCTGAGAAGTTCCTTGTACCTTTTCTGACAGTAAAGGCCCTATATAAATGTACACTGTTTACAGCTGTGTTACAGAGTCAGGGTCTGTCATAAGGTGGACTTGATAAAAATGCTGTCTTGTGTTAGATGGAAGTCAGTCATGCAGAGAGATCTCCATTGTGTTATCTATCTGAGGTCACTGGTATATCTAACTGTGTTAACGGAAGATTATGTTGCAGCGATGGTGGAATGCGTGGGAGGTTAATGTTTTATGTTTTCCATTAATGAGGAAGTTGAAAGCAATGTGTACATTAATTAAGAGTGCTTCAGCAAGAACTATATTTCAGCGAAAGTCTTTGTAAGTTTTTTAGATTAATTACAATTCTGTTATAAAAGAAAAATTGGATGGCTTGGTGATATACAATATAGGGTGCAGCCACGCTGGGAGATTGAATTACAGTGAAGAATACATTATACGCAAGGTGTTTGTTGTGTAAGAGCTTCAGGACCCTGGAGAAACCTTGCAATGATGTCATGGAGCTGCTCACCACTGGGTATAAACAGTACTATGTATTTGGAGTTAGTTTGATCAAAAGTGGTAAGATAGGAGATGGATAAATATTGTGAGATTAGATTGATAAAGAGAAGCACATGTAGAGAATAGTTTCTTAACAAAGTAGCAGCAAGGTCTGAATCCAAAATATTCCTCACTAACACTTATAGTTAGGGTTAGTATCAATAAACACTAATCAGAATTCTAAAGAAGTCGAAGACTGAAGACCTGACCTTTACTTCTCTCTAACCATCTGTCTCGAACCTAAACTTTTAGGTGTGGACACAGAACTAGACAGCATAAAAAATTAGCTGCAAGTTTTCTACTAAGAAGAGCCCACTAGACAGTTCTGTTGTATCAGACTGTGACAGTGGAATGAGTTGGGCTGTAGGATTGGGACCACGCAAACTTCACAAAAACTGAGTAACTTGCATCTCAGCAGAACTCCCAGAAAGCACAGATTTCCCAGATGACCATGCAGAGGCATGAGGAGACTTGGACAGGGGAAATGTCTCAGTTGGAAGGTAGGTTCTAAAAGAGAGAACTGGACCCGAAGAAGCAAAGTCATTTTGGAAGGAAATTCTAGAGGAGAGGATTTGGGCAAAGGATGGACGTCAAGTGGACAAATTCTGTGACTGTGGTCAGCAACAGGAACACACTGCCTGGGAGTATGGTGGAGGCACACATTGGAAAGAGAGGTGACTTATTACCTAAAAAGGAAGCACATGCAGGTTTACAGGGAAACTGTGAGAGGTGCGTTGCTCCTCTGGAGAGCTGGTTTTTCCCCATGACGGGCTGATTAGCCTCTTTCTGTGCTGTAAGGATTGAGCTGTGATACTGTGAACAGTGAGTTCTGAGAGAGCTGGTGGAGGTTACAGTGATGTGAATATGCCAATGTGTGGGAGGATTGAAATCCATGGATATGAATCCCCATCATCTAAAAGGGTTAGTAATGTTTCTCCATTTACCAACTCCTAAGCAATCACACGGGACATTTGGATTGATGCTGCTAATGTAAAAATTGCTTATTCAAAATGTCAAAATATAACAATTATCAAAAATCCTTGGCCTATAGGAGTGCCAAACCGCTACAACCTGAAGTCTAAAGATACCTGGATGGGTACATGAATAGGAAGGGTTGAGAGGGTTATGAGCAAATGGGACGAGATTAATCTAGGATATCTGGTCAGCACGGGCGAGTAGGATGCAAGAGTCTGTTTCTGTGCTGTACACGTCTTTGTTGTTCTACCTACTTCCTGGATGTAACTGTAAAGAAAGTAAAATCTACCAGACCAGAGGGCTTCTGTCTCCTTGGAGAGGGACGATGAGTGGTGGTTTAACCTGAGTGTCAGTACAGGTGAGGGGTGAGGTTCAGAAGGAGAGTCCTTCATGGTAATGTCAGCTCTTATGCAAGTTGAACTCAGGCTTTTAACATCACTCCCCCAGCCGTTCAAGCTAACAAGTCCCTGAACTGTAAATGTAACAAACTAAAGCACCAGAATATTTATACATTCCTTATCTCTATTATTCAGTTATACAGTCACCCTTCGGCTCAACTTGGCCATGTTTCCCAAACTGAAATGTCCCATTTGTCTGCAGTTGGCCCATATCCCTCTAAACCTTTCCTATTCGTGTACCCATCTTGGTTGGCAATCATGTAAATGTCACTATTTAGCGGTCACAGTTCAAATGGCCAGTAGCTTTCTGATTCAAGGTTAAAATCTGGCCTTGCTGATTCTATTCGGCTGCTTTGATATCGTACACAACCCAGAATAGTGAGCCAGCTCTCTGATGTGCTGACGTTGGCAGTACATCAGAGACTTTCATTTACATAGCACCCCAGAAGGAACACCACAGCAGCGATTAATATACAGAGTTCGACAGTGAGTCTCATAATGTATTGTGTGATTTCCACAAATCTTTTCGATGAGGTGGTGAAAGGTTTACTCTTCAGTTCTTTGTGTGGGAGCTGTTCAGACCAACAGTGTGTGATTTTCAGCCTGGGTAGGGAAAGGAGTCAAGTCTCAGACACATTCCAGCTGGTAAGTGATAATGGGAACTGCAGATGCTGGAGAATCCAAGATAACAAAATGTGGAGCTGGATGAGCACAGCAGGCCAAGCAGCATCTCAGGAGCACAAAAGCTGATGTTTTGGGCCTAGACCCTTCATCAGAGAGAGGGATGGGGAGAGCGAACTGGAATAAATAGGGAGAGAGGGGGAGGCGGACCGAAGATGGACAGAAAACAAGATTGATAGAGAGGAGAGTATAGGTGGGGAGGTAGGGAGGGGATAGGTCAGTCCAGGGAAGATGGACAGGTCAAGGAGGCGGGATGAGGTGGTAGGTGGGAAATGGAGGTATGGCTTGAGGTGGGAGGGAGGGATGGGTGGGTGAGAGGAAGAACAGGTTAGGGAAGCAGAGTCAGGCTGGGCTGGTTTTGGGATGCAGTGGGCTTCCTCTACATCAGGGAAACCAAGCGGAGGCTTGGGGACCGCTTTGCAGAACACCTCCGCTCGGTTCGCAACAAACAAGTGCACCTCCCGGTCGCGAACCATTTCAACTACCCCTCCCATTCCTCAGACGGCATGTCCATCATGGGCCTCCTGCAGTGCCACAATGATGCCACCCGAAGGTTGCAGGAACAGCAACTCATATTCCGCTTGGGAACCCTACAGCCCAATGGTATCAATGTGGACTTCACCAGCTTCAAAATCTCCCCTTCCCCCACTGCATCCCAAAACCAGCCCAGTTCTTCCCCTCCCCCCACTGTATCACAAAACCAGCCCAGCTCTTCCCCTCCACCCACTGTATCCTAAAACCAGCCCAGCCTGTCTCTGCTTCCCTCACCTGTTCTTCCTCTCACCAATCCCTCCCTCCCACCTCAAGCCGCACCTTCATTTCCTACCTACCACCTCATCCTGCCTCCTTGACCTGTCTGTCTTCCCTGGACTGACCTATCTCCTCCCTGCCTCCCCACCTATACTCTCCTCTCCACCTATCTTCTTTTCTCTCCATCTTCGGTCCGCCTCCCCCTCTCTCCCTATTTATTCCAGAACCCTCTCCCCATCCCCCTCTCTACTGAAGGGTCTAGGCCCGAAACGTCAGCTTTTGTGCTCCTGAGATGCTGCTTGGCCTGCTGTGTTCATCCAGCTCCACACTTTGTTATTTCACATTCCAGCTGGGATGGTGACTGAACTCCATTGACATACAATTCCTGCTGTGTGGAATCAGGCCATTCAGCCTATCAAGCCCACACTGACCCTTCCAAACAACATCCCATGTCGGTCCATCCCCCTACAACATTTCTGTAACTCTGTAATTCCCATGGCTAATCCATCAAGCCTACACATCTTTGAATTGTGGGAGGAAACTGGGGCAAACCCACATAGACACAGGGAGAATGTACAAACTCCACACTGACAGACAGACAGTCACCCGAGGCTGGAATTGAACCCAGGTCCCTGGCACGCTGAGACAGCAGTGCTAACCTACTGAGCCACCGTACCATCCTGTGGATGCTCACCCACCTTTGGCTCTAGGGTTACAACCACATCATCGATGAGAACATCAACTCCTTTCAGCATCGTAGCCTGAGCTTCAGATCCAAATTTCACATCTTTGGTGGAAGCTCATGTGAGACGAGGTGCAAGTAGATGAGATACCGGTCTTGCCTGGTGCAAAGTGGTTGGCAAACGGAGCATTACTGATTTGTTTACTTAGACACCAATCTGATCCTCTCGCAACATCCAGCCATCTAAGAGTCCGAATTACTGTTTTGCTCATCACCCCTCATCTTAAAGGGGTGTGTAATGAGGTTTGTTAAGAGTTTTCAGCCAACTACTCCTTAAAGCCTCTGATCCCTTAAACAATGTCTCAGTTCCTCTGGTATTGCAATAACTGATCTTCAAAAGGTACAAACAAGGTCTGAGCTGAATATAGCTCTGCCTGGTCTCATCGGCCCGTTTGCACACCCAAGGCTGTTGGTGGTTCAGCCAATGGCTTGCTCCCTGTGTAAAACGGGTCAGTGGGCAACATGGCGAAGGCAATGGAGGACAGGGTACCAATTGATTGATGGCACTGAGGTGTTTAAAGTGTCTGATACAGTAGGGCCAGGAATGTGGTTCTTTTGGTGCGGATTCTCAAACAGTGAGGCTTAATAGAACATAGAACATAGAACATAGAACAGTACAGCACAGAACAGGCCCTTCAGCCCACAATGTTGTGCCGACCATTGATCCTCATGTATGCACCCTCAAATTTCTGTGACCATATACATGTCCAGCAGTCTCTTAAATGACCCCAATGACCTTGCTTCCACAACTGCTGCTGGCAACGCATTCCATGCTCCCACAACTCTCTGCGTAAAGAACCTGCCTCTGACATCCCCTCTATACTTTCCTCCAAACAGCTTAAAACTATGACCCCTCGTGCTAGCCATTTCTGCCCTGGGAAATAGTCTCTGGCTATCAACTCTATCTATGCCTCTCATTATCTTGTATACCTCAATTAGGTCCCCTCTCCTCCTCCTTTTCTCCAATGAAAAGAGACCGAGCTCAGTCAACCTCTCTTCATAAGATAAGCCCTCCAGTCCAGGCAGCATCCTGGTAAACCTCCTCTGAACCCTCTCCAAAGCATCCACATCTTTCCTATAATAGGGCGCCCAGAACTGGATGCAGTATTCCAAGTGCGGTCTAACCAAAGTTTTATAGAGCTGCAACAAGATCTCACGACTCTTAAACTCAATCCCCCTGTTAATGAAAGCCAAAACACCATATGCTTTCTTAACAACCCTGTCCACTTGGGTGGCCATTTTAAGGGATCTATGTATCTGCACACCAAGATCCCTCTGTTCCTCCACGCTGCCAAGAATCCTATCCTTAATCCTGTACTCAGCTTTCAAATTCGACCTTCCAAAATGCATCACCTCGCATTTATCCAGGTTGAACTCCATCTGCCACCTCTCAGCCCATCTCTGCATCCTGTCAATGTCCCGCTGCAGCCTACAACAGCCCTCTACACTGTCAACGACACCTCCAACCTTTGTGTTGTCTGCAAACTTGCTGACCCATCCTTCAATCCCCTCGTCCAAGTCATTAATAAAAATTACAAACAGTAGAGGCCCAAGGACAGAGCCCTGTGGAACCCCACTCACCACTGACTTCCAGGCAGAATATTTTCCTTCTACTACCACTCGCTGTCTTCTGTTGGCCAGCCAATTCTGTATCCAAGCAGCTAAGTTCCCCTGTATCCCATTCCTCCTGACCTTCTGAATGAGCCTACCATGGGGAACCTTATCAAATGCCTTACTGAAGTCCATATACACCACATCCACAGCTCGACCCTCATCAACTTTTCTAGTCACATCCTCAAAAAACTCAATAAGGTTTGTAAGGCATGACCTACCCCTCACAAAGCCGTGTTGACTGTATTTGATCAAGCCATGCTCTTCCAGATGGTCATAAATCTTATCCCTCAGAATCCTTTCTAACACCTTGCAGACGACAGACGTGAGACTTACCGGTCTATAATTGCCGGGGTTTTCCCTATTTCCTTTCTTGAAGAGAGGAATTACATTTGCCTCTCTCCAATCCTCAGGTACGACTCCAGTGGAGAGCGAGGATGCAAAGATCTTCGCAAGTGGCGAAGCAATTGCATTTCTCGCTTCCCAAAGCAGCCGAGGACAAATCTGATCCGGGCCTGGCGACTTGTCAATCTTAATGTTTGACAAAATTTTCAGCACATCAGCTTCGTCTATCTCTATCCATTCCAGCATGCACACCTGCTCTTCAAAGGTTTCATTCACTACAAAGTTTGTTTCTCTCGTAAAGACAGAAGCAAAAAACTCATTTAGGGCTTCCCCTACCTCCTCAGGCTCCACACACAAGTTCCCTATGCTATCCCTGATCGGCCCTACTCTTTCTTTGACCATTCTCTTATTCCTCACGTACGTGTAAAATGCCTTTGTGTTTTCCCGGATTCCTTCTTCCAAGCCTTTCTCGTGCCCCCTCCTGGCTCTCCTCAGACCATTTTTGAGCTCCTTCCTTGCCTGCATGTAATCCTCTCTAGCTGAACTTGACCCTAGCTTCCTCCACCTTATGTAAGCTACCTTCTTCCTTTTCACTAGAAGCTCCACCGCTCTCGTCATCCAAGGTTCCCTAATCTTACCCCTTCTTGCCTGTCTCAGAGGGACATATTTACTCATCACTCCCAACAACTGTTCCTTAAACCGTCTCCACATGTCGATAGTTCCCTTACCATGGAACAACTGCTCCCAGTCCATGCTTCCTAACTCATGTCTAATCGCATCATAGTTTCCTCTTCCCCAATTAAATATCCTCCCATTTTGCCTAATCCTCTCCTTCTCCATAGCTATGTAGAATGTGAGGCAGTTATGGTCACTATCACCAAAATGCTCTCCCACCACAAGATCTGAATCCTGTCCCGGCTCGTTTCCGAGCACCAAGTCTAGAATGGCCTCTCCCCTCGTCGGCCTGTCAATGTACTGCGTTAGGAAACCCTCCTGAACACACCTTACAAAAACAGCTCCATTCAAATCTTCTGCTCTAAGGAGGTTCCAATCAATATTAGGAAAGTTAAAGTCACCCATTACAACAACCCTACTACGTCCACACTTTTCCAAAATCTGTCGACCTATGCTTTCTTCAATCTCCCTGCTGCTACTGGGGGGCCTGAAGTAAACCCTAACGAGGTGACTGCTCCCTTGCTGTTCCTAATTTCCACCCATACTGACTCGGGAGGCAGATCTTCCTCGACAATGGAAGCTTCTGTAGCTGTGATACCCTCTCTGATTAATAGTGCTACACCCCCTCCTTTTTTTCCCCCCTCCCTATTCTTTTTAAATGTTCTAAACCCTGGAACATCCAGCAACCATTCCTGCCCATGAGAAACCCATGTCTCTGTTATGGCCACAACATCATAGCACCAGGTACTGATCCATGCTCTAAGTTCATCACTTTTATTCCTGATACTCCTTGCATTAAAGCAAACACACTTTAACCGATCCCTTGGTTCCTTCCCAGGAAAATCCTTCCCACTAGCTGGTCTACCTCTTGCTACTGCCTCACCTGCATCAACGCTCACCTCTGGTATACAGCTCAGGTTCCCACCCCCCTGCCATACTAGTTTAAACCCTCTCGAACTACTCGAGCAAACCTTCCACCCAGGACATTGGTCCCCTTCCAGTTCAGATGCAACCCGTCCTTCTTGTACAGGTCCCACCTTCCCCAGAAGGCATCCCAATTATCAACATATCTGAAGCCCTCCCTCCTACACCAGCTGCGTAGCCACGTGTTCAGCTGCGCCCGCTCCCTGTTCCTCACCTCACTATCTCGTGGCACCGGTAGTAAACCAGAGAACACTACTCTGTTCGTCCTGCTCTGCAGCTTCCATCCTAACTCCCTGAAATCACTTTTTATATCCTCAAACCTATTTCTGGCTATATCATTTGTGCCAATATGTAACACGATTTCTGGCTGTTCACCCTCCCCTTTTAGAACTTTATACACCCGATCGGAGACGTCCCGGACCCTGGCACCAGGGAGGCAACATACCTTCCGGGAATCCCGATCTTGCCCACAAAATCTCCTGTCGATTCCCCTAACTATCGAGTCCCCTACCACGAGTACTTTTCTATTCTGCCCCCTTCCCTTCTTTGCCACAGTGTCAGGCTCAGTGCCAGAGAACTGACTACTATGGCTTTCCTCTGGTAGGTCATCCCCCCCAGCAGTATCCAATAATAATTAATATTAGAGCTAACCTAGGGTTTCCAAAGTAAATGCAATGATTTAAAGGGGACCTGCAGGTTGTTGACTCTTGGTCGAAGCCGCACGACCATGGAAATCCCAATGTGCTCACAACCCAGCGTTTGAGAAGCTCTGGGATTGGCCATAATGAAGCGAAACAGAAAAGTCCTTCTTTCCACCAAAGAATGTAGAAAATCCTCCAAAAAAAAACTCTTCGGACTTTCGAAACAAAAATTGGATAATTTTCTTTTCAATAGTTAGGGATATCTAAGGGTACGGATCAAAGACATGTATGTCGACACATTATCCATGTTATTAAGAGAGGGTGGGCTGGAACAGGCTCAAGCGGCTGAATGGCCTCCCTCCTAATCTTGAGCTCTGTTTATCCCCTTTATCATGTCAGTGGAATAGTCATGCATGATCCACCTCACATTAAATAAACAGTTTCTTCTTCCAATCTGGTTGACAATGTCAATATGTATATGAAAGCCAATTTATCTCTTCAAAGTCAGGATTGTTAGTCAGACTAAAGTTTGAGCTCGTAAGGGACACATTTTGATCAAAGTCGCCAAGGAATTTTTTTGCGTGCAGAATTTTACCTAAATGGAATCCAGTTTTCGTAAGAGATAACGGGAACTGCAGATGCTGGAGAATCCAAGATAACAAAGTGTGGAGCTGGATGAACACAGCAGGCCCAGGAGAATCTCAGGAGCACAAAAGCTGACGTTTTGGGCCTAGACCCTTCATCAGAGAGGGGGATGGGGAGAGGAAACTGGAATAAATAGGGAGAGAGGGGGAGGCGGACCGAAGATGGAGAGAAAAGAAGATAAGTGGAGAGGAGAGTATAGGTGGGGAGGTAGGGAAGGGATAGGTCAGTCCAGGGAAGATGGACAGGTCAAGGAGGTGGGATGAGGTTAGTAGGTAGGAGATGGAGGTGTGGCTTGGGGTGGGAGGAAGGGATGGGTGAGAGGAAGAACAGGTTAGGGAGGCAGAGACAGGCTGGACTGGTTTTGGGATGCAGTGGGTGGAGGGGAAGAGCTGGGCTGGTTGTGTGGTGCATTGGGGGGAGGGGACGAACTGGGCTGGTTTTGGGATGCGGTGGGGGAAGGGGAGATTTTGAAGCTGGTGAAGTCCACATTGATACCATTGGGCTGCAGGGTTCCCAAGCGGAATATGAGTTGCTGATCCTGCAACCTTCGGGTGGCATCATTGTGGCACTGCAGGAGGCCCATGATGGACATGTCATCTAAAGAATGGGAGGAGGAGTGGAAATGGTTTGCAACTGGGAGGTGCAGTTGTTTATTGTGAACCGAGTGGAGGTGTTCTGCAAAGCAGTCTCCAAGCCTCCGCTTGTTTTGCCCAATGTAGAGGAAGCCACACCGAGTACAGTGGATGCAGTATACCACATTGGCAGATGTGCGGGTGATCCTCTGCTTAATATGGAAAGTCATCTTGGAGCCTGGGATAGGGGTGAGGGAGGAGGTGTGGGGGCAAGTGTAGCATTTCCTGTGGTTGTAGGGGAAGGTGCCGGGTGTGGTGGGGTTGGAGGGCAGTGTGGGGCGAACAAGGGAGTCACGGAGAGAGTGGTCTCTCCGGAAAGCAGACAAGGGTGGGGATGGAAAAATGTCTTGGGTGGTGGGGTCAGATTGTAGATGGCGAAAGTGTCGGAGGATGATGCATTGTGTCCGGAGGTTGGTGGGGTGGTGTGTGAGAATGAGGGGGATCCTCTTTGGGCAGTTGTGGCGGGGACGGGGTGTGAGGGATGTGTTGCGGGAAATGTGGGAGACGCGGTCAGGGTGTTCTCGACCACTGTTGGGGGAAAGTTGCGGTCCTTGAAGAACTTGGACGTCTGGGATGTGCGGGAGTGGAATGTCTTATCGTGGGAGCAGATGCGGCGGAGGCGGAGGAATTGGGAATAGGGGATGGAATTTTTGTAGGAGGGTAGGTGGGAGGAGTTGTATTCTAGGTAGCTGTGGGAGTCGGTGGGCTTGAAATGGACATCAGTTACAAGCTGGCTGCCTGAGATGGAGACTGAGAGGTCCAGGAAGGTGAGAGATGTGCTGGAGATGGCCCAGGTGAACTGAAGGTTGGGGTGGAAGGTGTTGGTGAAGTGGATGAACTGTTCGAGCTCCTCTGGGGAGCAAGAGGCGGCGCCGATACAGTCATCAATGTAATGGAGGAAGAGGTGGGGTTGGGGCCTGTGCAGGTGCAGAAGAGGGACTGTTCCACGTAACCTACAAAGAGGCAGGCATAGCTGGGGCCCATGTGGGTGCCCATGGCCGCCCCCCCTTAGTCTGTAGGAAGTGGGAGGAATCGAAAGAGAAGTTGTTGAGGGTGAGGATGAGGTCGGCTAGGCGGATGAGAGTGTCGGTGGAGGGGGACTGGTCGGGCCTGCGGGACAGGAAGAAGCGGAGGGCCTTGAGGCCATCTGCATGGGGAACATAGGGACCAGTCCAGCCTGTCTCTGCTTCCCTCACCTGTTCTTCCTCTCACCCATCCCTTCCTCCCACACCAAGCCGCACCTCCATCTCCTACCTACTAACCTCATCCCACCTCCTTGACCTGTCCGTCTTCCCTGGACTGACCTATCCCCTCCCTACCTCCCCACCTATACTCTCTTCTCCACCTATCTTCTTCACTCTCCATCTTCGGTCCGCCTCCCCCTCTCTCCCTATTTATTCCAGTTCCCTCTCCCCATCCCCCTCTCTGATGAAGGGTCGAGGCCCGAAACGTCAGCTTTTGTGCTCCTGAGATGCTGCTTGGCCTGCTGTGTTCATCCAGCTCCACACTTTGTTATCTCGGATTCTCCATCATCTGCAGTTCCCATTATCTCTCCACACTTTGTTATCTAGTTTTGATATAACAATTTCAAAAAACAAGCTTGGAGGTATTCACTTGCTAATGAGTATGATTGTCCATACGGGAAATTCCGTGTACCACCTATCTTCTCCTCTCTCCATCTTCGGTCCACCTCCCCCTCTCTCCCTATTTATTCCAGAACAATCTCCCCATCCCCCTCTCTGATGAAGGGTCTAGGCCCGAAACGTCAGCTTTTGTGCTCCTGAGATGCTGCTGGGCCTGCTGTGTTCATCCAGCTCCACACTTTGTTATCTCGGATTCTCCAGCATCTGCAGTTCCCATTATCTCCATGTCACCGATCATGGGTTCAGTGGGTCCGTATGTGGCGATGATCGCAGTCCTAGAGCTGCATCTCTGACCACACATTTGGCTGCTGTTCCTGGAAGGTGGAATTGATCCTTAGCCTCAAGACCACTTGCATTTCTTACTCCAGTTCCTTTGTTGTTCTGAGTCCTGGGGAGGGGTCACTAGACGCGAAACGTTAACTCTGATTTCTCTCCGCAGATGCTGCCGGACCTGCTGAGCTTTTCCCAGTGACTTCTAGTTTTTTTCCTGGTTTACAGCACCCACAGTTCTTTTGGTTTCCTTTTCTTTGTTTCCTCCTACCACAGGGTGATCTCAAAGGATTGTGACCCTTCACACAGCACCTACCTCCGAGTCAGTTCCTTCTGAACCTTGGTCTCTCATGTGTCCACATCCTGTTGCATTCCTTGAAGAAGGGTCTAGGCCCAAAATGTCAGCTTCCCTGCTCCTCTGATGCTGCTTGACCTGCTGTGTTCATCCAGCTCTACACCTTGTTATCTCACATTCCTTGAGGGAAGTCTTTGAAACACTTACTTCATGCTCCTCTCGAACAGGAGGCATTTAAGTAACAATTGAATTTAAGGCGATGTGTGGTGAAGCTGTGCAGGTAAATATGCATTAACGTGTTGGAGTGATGTTTGTTGTCCATACACATTCGTTAATGGATTGTCATTTCTTCAAGAAATGCTTGAGTTTAGGGCAGCAAGTCTCAGCTTGTGGATTGGGATCCAAATTAGGATCACATGCTCTTCTTCCTCAGAGGGACACTGTACCCCCTGAGCTGATGCTGTGGCCCAGTTCCTGCTTCTGGCTCTCTCTCTGTCTCTCTCTCCCCTAGCCATGGTCTTCTGCCCTTCACAGAATGTCAAAGCTCAGCCCCAGCCACAAGTCCCATGATGGAGCCTCTGCTGTTGAGCCGTGGCCAGTTGGAGCCCAAACCTATTCCCCCAACACTACAGATGTAGCCGACTTCAGGACACACAGCCTGCACATCCACTGATTTCTGGCCAAGGGCAATGAGTTGGGTGGCTCAGCTGAAGCGATAGATACAATTGCTTGAGAAATACCAATTCACAAGCTTATATGATGCAGTATGTGTTGAATTGTAATATGCAAGCCTCAATAATTATTTACTGAATGTGCAATCCTACTTCATAGCCCTTTTCTTTACAACTACTGAAATGGGGCTGTGTGGGAAAATGGCTTTTAGCCTTTTCATTTGCCTTATGAGGAAAAGCTAGACAGGCTATGAAACAACCCCACAAACGCTGGTATCCTGCCACCAAGTCACCCTTTATTTACACATGCCTAGCATATGACACTGACCCAGCTTGATCAGAGCGATCTCCTAGAGGAACAGAACCCCTGACACTCTTGATTATATCTGTCAGCCGGGGGTCCCTGACTGGACCAGGCTAACAGCCTCAATCAGGGAACTCCTATTCCATGAGATCCGTGTTACAATCGACACAGGCAAGGCCTGCATTCCCTTGTGTTTCGATGAGTCAGAGGAGACTTAATTGAAACATTTAAAGCCCTGAACACACTTGACTGAATGGATGCGGAAAGGCTTTTCCTCTTGTATGAGAATCTTGAACTAGGGACCAGAGTTTAAAAATAAGGGGTGTCTATCTAAGGCAGTGGTAGGACGAGCGCCTTTTTTCCTTAGAAGCTTGTGATTCTTTTCAATTCCTTCCTCAAAGTGCAACAGATGCCGAACCTTTAAATATTTTTACGCTAGAGGTAGATAGATTTTTGATGACTGGGGGGAGGAGGGGAGTGGATGAAAGATTTAACAGGATTATAAAGTTATACAGGAATGTAGAGTTGAAGTTAGAATCAGATCAGCCATAATCCTATGGAATGTGGCCCCAGGCTCAAAGGGCCAATGGTCTGTTCTCATTCCTTGTTTGCAAAATGATTGACATTATGGGATGGCAGCAGCAAGCTACCAGTAAATGGAGAGTAAAATTGAACAGGATCACTCCAGGAGAAGGAAACTTCATTCCAAATCAGAGTCAGGGGTACATTGCAACAGATAGGCCCTTGTGAGGCAAGGAAGAAAGCTGAATGACTTATTCATGGCCTTTGGAGGGGAAGCTATGGGAATTACAATTTCTCTCGGCTCGTCAAGGAACCTGATATTTCCAGCTTGTCAATCCACCACCGTGCGCCAATAACATTACAAGCCATGTAAAAGTTGCACTGACACGTGCTTCACTGTCGACAGATGGGAACTGCCTGTCATCAATATGGCACAGACATGCCAAGATTCTCTGGCTGAAGAAACTGTCTAACATTGTAAATGGCACAATTGTCTCCAAAGTGGTGTGTGCTGCTGTTGGCTCCTAAAACGTGTCCCATTCATTTTCTCTGAAGCATCTAACATATCCCAGAATTTGATGATTTATCATATATTGGTGCATACAGGAAGAATACTTGCTGTGGGGGTGTCTCAAGGGGTTAATACAAGAGCAGTTTGGAAATAGAGCAAAGTGGGACCATGTGAGACTTAGGCCAGGGATGAGATCCTCCAAACAGTCTTTGTTATGAAGCAGACTCTTAGGGAGGTGATGGCCTGGTAATATTACCTCTAAACGATTAATCCAGAGACTCAAGCAATGCTTTACAGTTCCTGCATTTGAATCCCACCAGTACAGTTTGAAGTGGCTTAAAATCTGAAATTAAGAGTTTAGTGATGTATGTGAAACCATTGTCAATGGTCAAGAAAAGCCTATACAGCTCAATAATGTCCTTTAGGGAGGGAAACTGTAATCCTGGTCTGGCCTACAAGTCATTCCAGACCCACAACAATGTGGTTGACTCTTTAACTGCCTATTGGACCATTATGAATTGACACTGAATGCTAGCCTACCCAGTGATGCCCACATCTGTGACTGAATTAAAAAAAATAAGATTCTTGTAGCCTGTTATACCTGCACAGATGCAACAAAACCAAGATGCTGGAGATCTGAAGTAAAAACAAAAGTAATTGCTGGGGAAACTCAGCAGCATCTGTGGAGAGAAATAGTTCTGAACCATTCCAAAGAAGGGTCACCAGGCTCTCTCTGCTTTCTCTCTCTCCACAGATGCAGCCAGACCTACTGAGTTTCTCTAGCAATTCCTGTTTTTTTGCGATAAGCTATATTGCTCTGCAAGACATTTTTGTCATTAAACCTGAAGGCAGCTACCTTAATACACATTAGAACTCATGAACCCCTAACAAACCCGCACATTTAGAGAATACAGATGGCAGTATGCGCAGCATGGTGATCAGCGTGGGAACTAAACATTCAATTTGACAGCACCAGTCCTAACAAAGCAAACATGCCGGTAATCCAGAGACTTCAGCGAAAAGATTATTGAGGATATGAATGTTGAAATGCCTCTTGGTAACACCCAAAGCAGATGAATATTTCTAAGAATGATAGAGTGTGTTTCAGACCTGGTAAAAGAAGTGCAGATGCAGATGAAATTGGCAGAGGCGCAGGTTGCATTGTGAGGTGGTCTGCGGGGAGCAGTCCCAAGTCTGAGTTTAGTCAGCAAGTGGATGGATGGATATCGGAGACTGTATGAGTCAAAACTAATGGCATGGGCATTAGAGTCGGGGGAGCTTTAAATGGTGCAGATATTCAGGCTAGAAGGGCTAGAATTGAAAAAAAAAGGACACTGAATTTCAGATTCGGACCAAACAAGTAAATAGCACAAGGTGTGGATGGAAAAGACATGGAATTAACAAGGTCAAAAAGAGATTTGCTCGACTGGGGACTGGAGTTTTTGGGAAAATCACAAAGGCACTCATTTAAAGATCTGACTCTCATATAGAAATATTTTCAGCTGACTCCATTACAGTAGCAAAAGCCTTTAATTCTTTCACTAAAGCTCTAAACATTGGACAAACTTCACTGGAGCAACAAAGGGTTGTAAAGCATCTATTATAGATGCAAAAGTACATGGAACCCTCTACTAAAACTATAAAGAAAAGCCCTCCAGAACAGAGAAAAAAAACAGCAGGACTGCTATTCGTGAAAAATAAAAATCTTTAAAAGAAGATAAAGTACAGGCAGTTCCTAATTTACAAACTTTGGATTTACGAGCACATACTTATGAGCGTGATCCCACACAAGAGTGCCTTAATATGAATTTTAAAGATTCAACATTTGCATATTTCTTCATACTTACAAATGGCTATTTTATATTGTCCTGGAATATGCTCCAACTTGTGTATAAATCAATTTATCTATGGTCTCAAGAATAAACCCATTTGCTACTTGTGGACATTCTGTACTTAATCATGTTAGGAAGGCATGGCATCTGAAATAGTATTTTCAGAATTTAACTTCAGAGATGAGCCAAATAGAACACAGAATTGGACATCTTTGAGAAAACAATACTTGAGGTATAGAATAGCTTCTGAACTAGATACTAAGCCAGATACTGAGCTGCGAAACACACCTCTCTACATATTGGGGAGTATAGCTGATGATGTTATGATTCCTCAGTTAAAAAAACAACATGAGACACATTTGAAGTGGTGCTGAATGATTGTGATAGTTATTTTAACCTCAGAACTAAGAAATCTCTTGAAGGAGAAAAAATTAGCAGAGGAATACATCATGCAGGGAAAATAGGTGATTTTTAATGGCCACTGCAGACAAAGGGAGCGATGTCACTATTATCATTTAAGATCAGAATGCATAAGAGATCAATTTGTTGTAGACATTACTGATGAATCTTTGTTAGGTTTATTAGAGTTTGAAGAAGACCTAATGCTAAAGGAAGCTGTTCAGATGGTGAACAAAGCAGGATCAATGCAAGTCATTTCTAACTAAAGATTGGGATTGGAGACCTTTGGTATGGATTCAGTTCTTAAGGTACAGAACTACAAAGGACAGATAACCAAATAAAACAAATGTAACTGGTAGGGCAGGCATAAGTTACTAAAAGTTGTTGCCAATACTCTGAAGCAATGAAACCTCTTGGGCCCAAACAGTGCCCAGTTGTTAAAATCAAATGCTTTTACAGCTAATGAATCATTTTCAGAAAATGTTCTAAAGCAGAACACGCATTAAAAAAAAGAGATCAGTGGCAGTAAGAGGTAAATAAGGTAGGGCAAGCTCTAGTGGGTGACAAGTGTTTTTCGAGGAAGAATATGATGACCCAGTTTGGCACGTGGACATTTTCATCAATATGCATCTTACAGATTTCAAGTTGCACATTGGGCCAGTATGACAATATTATCAGATTCTGACCTTTGGTTGACAAAACACTACTTACAGCTGACAGCAGTTCAATGACATGATCCAAGGGGCATTGTGTTTCCCATTAACGATATGCTACAAGCAATTCTCCAATACAAGGACACCTAATACTAGAAAACTCACATGTACTACACAGCCAGAAATTCTCACCGTTACTGCCATTAATAATTGAGGTTAAGTACATATTGGCTTCAATTGTATTAAAAAAAACTGGAAAGAGTTAAATGACAAGACAAGTGAAGGAGCAATTAATCAAATATTTTACAGGATTCTGCAAATGAATAGTTTTCTCTACTCAACAAGGTGAAGAATTTGACAACTGAATAGGGTGAGTTTACAGCACAGCACAGTCACCAAATAGTTATGTCAAATCCATGTCGCACGTTAGATAGTGAGATAACAGGAAGGGACAGGTTCGAGGACCTCTTTTCCAAAGAAGAATCCTCATCACCCACAGTGGGCATTACAGTGAGCAAGAAGGAATGTTCGGATGACACAATTCAGGGAAGCCGACAAATTGATTTCACCAGTAATTCAATTGCTGAGGTTGAACAATATAACTTCAAACCAGTCAACAAGTTGATGTAAAAGGTCTACCTGCCTCAGCACAGTTGGACGAATGATTGAGGATGAACATTGAAGATGTGGCATATATACAACTTCATTGAAACCATCACTAACAATGTCTAAAAATTCATGATGCTGTCTGCCCTAAAAAGGAACAATGTCCTCTGGGAAAGGAGGACAAGAGTTTCAAGGTCCTGTAATTGAGGAGAGAGCCTCAGGCATTCAGGAAGGGGATGGCCTAATGGTATTATCACTGGACTCTTAAACTAGAGTCTCAGATAATGTTCTGGGGACCTGGGTTCAAATCCTGCCATGGCAGATGGTAGAATTTGAATTCAATAAAATATCTGAAATTAAGAATCTAATGATGACCGTGGATTCATTGCTGATTGTCAGAAAAATCCATCCAGTTCACTCATGCCCCTTAGGGAAGGAAACTGCCATCCTTACCTGGTCTGGCCTACATGTGACTCCAGACCCACAGCAATGTGGTTGAAGATTTTTTGCTCTCTGGGTAATTAGGGACGGGCGATAAATGCTGCCTGGCCAGCGATGCCGTCATCCTGTGAATGAATGAAGGGGGGAGAAAAGGAAGACATTCCAAGGCAGCGGCCTGCTACCTCACAAGGTATAATTCTTCCAAATTTGAGGAAATCACGTTCAGAGAGAACAGTGAAACCTCCAGATCATCTGAATTTGGAGAAGTAAAAGACTGGGGTAAGATGGGGGAGTGGTCAATATAATTATATAAACAAGTGTATTATAGTGTTATCTGATAAAAGCTATGGGGGAAGATGCTTTATCTGTGAGTTTTTATTTCAAGGAATCATAGAATTTCTACAGTGCGGAATTAGGCCATTCAGCCCATTGAGTCCACACCAACCCTCTGAAGAGCATCCTACCCCTCCCCTAACCATTTGAAGGATCTGAAAGGGTCAGTTCATCATTGAGTGTGGCAAGCCCCACTAATAGTGATGATGAGGATTGGGTGAGAGTGAATAAAGTCAGAGAGTGAGAGACCAAAGGCTTGCTGTTTCTGATAGTTTTTGTGGGACTGTTGAGCCTGTTCTGCGCCCATCCACTGAATACGCCCAGGCAACCATGCCATATTTGGAAGGTCACAGTGGATTTTCAAGTCATGGATAGAGCAGGAAGATGTTGCAGCCAAACCTTGACAGGAACCTGGAAGAGGAAGTGGTGTCCTCCTGCAGCCTGGCCCAAAGGCACAAGCCTTCTGATACCATCTCAAAAGGGCAGCCAGCAGTGCCATGATAAGGTCAATGATCATCCCTGCTCCACCAGGGTTAGTGTCACACTCTTCTGTCTGCAAGCACATGCTCATCCATCTATGCTCCACATCCTACCTTGTCAGAGGTACTCTGTTTCCTCTCTCTAGTAGTGCTGCCAGATCTAGAGTGTGTAAAGAGGCCCTTCAGCCTATTGACTTATGCACTGACCCTCCCGAGAGCATGCTACCACACTCAGCTCCCCTCCCCCATTTCTAGAACCCTGCATTTCCCATGGCTATTCCACTTAGCTTACATATCCATGGACACTACAGCAATTTTAGCCAATCCACCTGAACATCTTTGGACTGTGGGAAGAAACCCACATAGACACAGGGAGAACATGCAAACTCCACATAGATAGGATGGAATTCGAACCCAGGTCCCTGGCACTGTGAGGTAGGAATGCTTTCATTTCAGCACTCCCTTTTGTTAGTTTCGATCACTAGCAGTATTTTGCTTTCATTTTCACATTCTGATGAAGTAGTTTTAAATGAGTGTTTTCTTTTAAAAAGTGCAGAGTCTACAGGGAGGGACATGGGGAACTGTTTATACTCTTAAAGACTGTCCTTGATTATGTATTGAATTCATTACATTCCAACATTTATCTCCTATGTGAAGAAATCAATAGTTGAAATACGTAAAAATGACAATTAAAACTGAGCAACTAGATGCACAGATAAGAATTTTTTTTAAACTTCAGGAAGTGTGTCAAGCTGGGAGAGGCAGACAGAGGAATGGAAACATTACCCCTTCAGTTACCACTTACAAGTTCAGAACAAACAGTTGTTTACATGGATTTATTTATCTAGCAGCTGCGAGTGGATAAAACACTAATTATGTGCTGAGCAGAAATTTCCAGAAGCCACGTGGGGCAATATTGTGCATTAACCTGACAAAGCTAACCAACTCTGCCCAAAGCATCTTATTAATCCAACTTCTTCCAAGGCCACCCTCCTCGCCACTGCCTCTACCAAAGGCGCAGCGGAGAGCTATTCAGCTCAGCGAGCTTTCACTTATGTGACACTGTTCCACCGACGACTGTTAAATAAATCTACTTCCATCTGGTGTTGTTGCCTTACCACATTTCCTGAGCTTTAAAAAATGATATGGATTATAAATCAAAACAAGGATCTAGGCCCGAAACGTCAGCCTTCCTGCTCCTCTGATGCTGCTTGGCCTGCTGTGTTCATCCAGCTCCACACCTTGTTATCTAAAGGTGATCTTTTATGGCTTTTTCAGTGTAATTAGAGTCAGAGAGTCTTAGAGCTGTAAACATGGAAACAGACCCTTTAGTCCAACTCGTCCATGCCGACCAGATATCCGAAAATAATCTAGTCCTATTTGCCAACATTTGGCTGTATTTCTCTAAATGCTTCCTATTCATGTACCCGTCCAGATGTCTTTTAAAAGTTGTAACTGTACCAGCCTCCACCATTCCCCCTGGCAGCTCCTTCCATACACACACCACCCTCTGTGTGAAACAGTTGCCCCTCAGGTCCCTTTTAAATCTTTACCCCCTCAATTTAAACCTATGGCCCTCTAGTTTTGCACTCCCCTACCCTGGGGAAAAGACCTTGCCTATTCACACTATCCATGCCCCTCATAATTTTATAAACCTCTATATGGTCACCCTTCAACCTCCGATGCTCCAGGGAAAATAGCCCCAGCCTATTCAGCTTCTCACTGTAGCTCAAACCCTCCAATCCCGGCAACATCCTTGTAAGCCTTTTCTGAACCCTTTCAAGTTTCATAATATCCTTCCTTTAGCAGGGAGACCGGACTGAACATAGCATTCCAATAGGAGCCTATCCAATGTCCTGTTCAACCTCATCATGACCTCCCAACTCCTATAGTCTTGCACCTACCAAGAAAGGCAAGCGTACCAGAAGTCTTCTTCACTAATCTGCCTACATGCGATTCTACTTTCAATGAACTATGAACCTGCGCTCCAAGGTCTCTTTGTTTCAGTAACACTCCCCAGGACCTGGCCATTAAATGTATAAGTCCTGCCTTGATTTGCCTTTCCAAAATGCAGCACGTCACATTTATCTAAATTAAACTCCATCTGCCTCTCCTTGGCTCATCTGATCAAGGCTCTTGTGGGATAGTATCATGCGTAGGGTAGGCAAATGGGTTATTTGACTTCTGTGGAAGGGTCACTGGAGCTGAAAGATTAACTCTGATTTCTTCATATAGATGCGGCCAGACCTGCTAAGCTTTTCCCAGCAATTTCTGTTTTTGTTTCCAATTGACAGCATTTGCAGTTCTTTCAGTTCTTAAGCAGATTAATGATGCTTATGAGCAGGGAAACGGAAATATAAAAGGGGGAAGTTTTACTGAGATATATGGGACCTTAGCGAGATCATATCCGGAGCACTGTGTACACTGTTGCTCTCCTAATTTGTGAAACAAAATATTGTTGGTTTAGGCAAATTTCAGAGAAAGTCCACTTGGATCATGCATAGTTAGAATCTCGGAATGGAAGAGGGAATTCTTTATTCTGTACCCATCAGAGCTCAGAACAATGAGAGGTGATCTTCGAGAAATGCACAGGGAGATACAGGGTGAATGTTTCCACGTGTGGGGAAACTCGAATTCAGAGACATAGTTTAAGGATTTGAGTTTGCTCTTTTAAAACTGAGGTAAGGAGAATTTTATTGTCTCTCAGATGGCCATTAACTTTTGAAATTCACGTTCCCAAAACTCATTGAAGGTATGGTGGGGGTGGGTGCAGTCACTGAATTTATTCAAGGTTCAGTTAAGCAGACAATGTGGGTAAGGGGGATTGGCTGAATTGCCTAATTGTAGTCCTAAATCATAGATTCCTATCTGAAGGACCATTTGGCCCATCGAGCCTGTGCCAGCTTACATAAAGAATGACCAATCAGATCTGCCCTCCAGCTGTCTTTACATAGCCTTACACATGTTTCTCACACTTATCTAATTCTGATTGTTACAACTGAATTTACTTCTGCCATTTTTTTACGGGTAGCACTTCCGATCATCATAATTCACTGAGTGAGAAGGTTTCTGCTCATTTACTTTGTAGTGTCTTCATTTGTCCTCAGTGTTCCTCGTATAGTGACCCTCCTGCCAGTGGGAACATTTTCTCATGATCTCCCATAGCAAAATCCTTCATGTTGCACACCTCAATGATTCTCCACTTAATCTTCACAGTAAGGAGAACAATCCCAGTCTCTCTAAAATATTGACAGCAGTTTGCAATCCGAGAGAGCATCGTTGCAGATAGAATCAGTCTTTAAAATATTAAGTGCTTTCACAGTTGCTGACAATAAAAGACATCATAACATAGTTCTGCTGAGCTGACAGCCAAAAATCAGTGTGTAGAAGATTTGCCCCTGAGTCCAATAAATACAGTGGCTACAAGACCAGGTCAGTGGGTAGAAATCCTGCAGTGAGTAACTCACCTCCTGACTGCCCAAAGCCTGTCCATCATTGACAAGGTACAAGTCAGGATGGAAAACTCCACACTTTCCTGTTTGAGCGCATCTCCAACAGCACTCGAGAAGCTCGACACCATCCAGGACAAAGCAGCCCACTTGATTGGTATCACATCCACATACATCCACTCCATCCACCACCGACACTCAGTAGCAGCTATGTGCACCATCTATGAGATGCACTGCAGAAATTCAACAGGGACCTCAGACAGCACCTTCCAAACCCATGACCTATGCCACCTAGAATGACAAGGTGAGCAGATATATATGAGCACCACCACCTCCAGGTTTGCACACACCATCCTGACGTGGAAATAAATCACTGTTCTTTCATTGTTACTAGGTAGAACCCTGGAAAGCCCTCCTCAATTGTGTTGTTGCTGTATTTATGGACAGCAGCTGTTCAAGAAGGCAGTTGACCACCAGTTTCTCAAGGGCAATTAGGAATAAGTAACAAATCCTGGCCTTATAGTCCCTAAATACGGCCAGCAATGCCTGAAGTTTGTGCATTCAAGCACTACCCACTGCAGAAGCCCAAGCACAACCTATCCAGCGTACCAATGAGGCAGTGCTGCACTTCCAAACATGCCAATGTTCCAATGACACATCAGACTGCAGTTGCGTCTGCCAACTTTCATTGACAAAAATGGTCCCATGAGATCTTCCAAAGAAGAGTATGGAGTGTTCTCCACCAGGTTCTAGACAACACTGATCGTCCAACCTATGTGCATAATCTGATGATCTAATATCTTGTGGTATGGTATGGAGCCTTGCTGTGTAATGATTTGATTGCCATGTTTCACCACAGTCTCATTACAAATAGTACTCTATTGGCTGTAAAATGCCTGGGGGTGTACTGAGATAGTGACTAGTTCTTTATAAACATTTCAGACACTCTGTCTGTCATTCTCTGTGTCTCTCACTCACTATATCTGTCACTCTATCTCTCACTCTGCTTCTCATTCTTTAGCTCTCAGTCTTAACCTCTTACTCTCAGTCTCTCCCTTACTATCTCTCACGCTCCTTCTCTCACTCTCAGTCTCTCCTTCACTATCTCTCACACTCCTTCTCTCACTGTTAGTCTCTCCCTCACTATCTCTCACACTCCTCCTCTCACTCTCAGTCTCACCCTCACTATCTCTCACACTCCTCCTCTCACTCTCAGTCTCTCCCTCACTATCTCTCACACTCCTCTTACTCTACCTCTCACTCTCTGTCTCTCCCTCTTTATCTCTCATGCTCTGTCTCTCCCTCATTATCTTTCAGTCTACCTCTCACTCTGTCTCTCGCTCACTATCTCTCACTCGCTATTTCACTCTCTATCTCTCACTCTATATCCCACTATCTCACACTCTCTATTTCACTGTCTATCTCTCACTCTCTATCTCACTATCTCACACTCTCTATTTCACTCTCTATCTCTCACTCTCTCACTATCTCACACACTCTATTTCACTCTCTATCTCTCACTCTCACTATCTCACACTCTCTATTTCACTCTCTATCTCTCACTCTCACTATCTCACACTCTCTATTTCACTCTCTATCTCTCACTGTCACTATCTCACACTCTCTATTTCACTCTCTATCTCTTACTCTCTATCTGTCTCTCACACACTATATTTCACTCTCTATCTCTCACTCTCTATCTCACACTCTCTATTTCACTCTGTCTCTCACTCTTTGTACCACAGCATCCACCTTAAGAAAGTATGTTTCCAAGGAAAGGGCATCGAATTAAAATGCTACTGGCATCCTGAGGAATAAAACTCATTCGCTCCCGAGTCCCGGGTGATAAGTGGCAGAGAGGATTTATGCTTTGCTAAGAGCACAAGCACCTGACATGGTGACCCATACCCTGGCATGGAGCACTCTGATACTCTACTTGTGTGTTATTTCCCTCATCCTTTGGGAGATGAAGCAGATCTTTACTGTTTGAACAATTCATTTCAAGAAAAGGGTGCTTTTAAGAACTTGTGGCAGACCGAGCTAGAAAGGCCACATATCCGCGCTGGGAATTTCTGTTTGTAAAGCCAGAGATTCCTGACCGTGTAAAAATGCGAAGGATGTCCCTAATGACTCAGATGGAGTGTATCGGGAAAGGGAGATGGGGGAAGGGAATGAACTAATAAACAAGATGGGGGTCTGGTACAAAATTACTGATTCCTGACAATTTATTAGCACAAGATAAAACACTGCAGTGATTTCTCTGTTGAGAACATCAAGTCATTGTGAGCTGCCCCCTCCTCCATCAGACCACCACCAATCACATCTCCTCCTCCCACTATGACAAAGACCCAGTTTATTAAACATTGTGATTACTCAGACATAGGTGTGTAGATACAGATATATTAACGAGAGAGGGACACAGAGAGAAAGAGAGACGATAAGACACTCCCACACGACTGAAAATGTTTGGAAAATGCTCCTTTTCTGAGTTGCCAAACCTCCCAAACATTGCTTTGAAAGCAGATGCTAGCTTCTCTCTTTTTAAAAAAAATAAAACCCATTGTCAACTGCAAGCAGCAAGCATTCCCGTAGATTCGAGGTACAAAAGGATGTCTGGTCGAGCATCTCCGATTCCCCTGTGAGATACAGTCACAAAATAAAAATCTATGCACCTCGCACAACATGATCCCCCCAGAACCCAAAATGGGACACACACACACAAAAAAAAATTTGCTCTTTGGTGTACACCTACCAGAGCGTCCTCCCTCTGATCGAACCGCACCAACGTCATAGCTTCAGAAAGCAATGAGCTCAGGACTCATAGGGTACCGTGCCCTTAACTTTCAATTCCCAGGTTGACAGTTTATATCTATGTATTATATATATTATATATATATCAGCACTGGCAACTGAAAGCAGCTTTGATGGCTGTCACGCTCAGACTCAGTCCATAGACCCCATCCTTCCTCCCGCTGCCCTTTTCCAAGATAAAACACAAAATAACACCACCAAATTATCCTTCAATTTCTGTAATTTTTGTTTTGTTGGACGGTAAATTCTAACATATCCTTACATCAAACAAAAGAACAAAAGAAATGAAATGTTCAAATTGTACCTTGTATGTGCCCAAAGCAAATTCTCCCCTCGCCTGAGAGCATCTGTTCGTTTTAATGGCATGCGCCATTCTGGTAGAGGGAGGGAGATTTATATCGATTTTCCCTCTTCCCCAGGGATAGGACTTTGTGAGTATGTGTGTGTGTGTGTGTGTGTGTGTGAGAGAGAGAGAGAGACAAACACGCACAGAGAAAATAGAGAGAGAGTCAGAGAGGCAAAGAGATGAGGAGGGGAAGAGGTTGGTGGATTGAGTGCAGATTTGTTTCAACAGCTGATTTAACCATTCACTGTTCAGAGTCTGTTTTTATGTTCGGATGCTGATATCGAGACTTTGCAACGTATGACATTTTTCACAGCAGATCCTCTGTTCCAGAACAAAGTACACCCCCTTCCCCCAAAATGTTAAACGCCAAGCAAGGTCAGAATAATTTTAATCCCAATATAAAAACCTAAAGGTCAACTCTGATTTCTCTCCGTCTGACCTGCTGAGCTTTTTCAGCAATTTCTGTTTTTGATTCTAATTTGAATAGACAGTAGCAATGCACGAAAGCGATACACGCCCCTGTGCATTCGGTCTGAGAGCTTGTTCTACCCAAATGGCGCAAAACCAAACATATCGAGGTGATATTGACCTTTCTGAAAGCACCTTTGCGTGTGTGTGTGTTCACAGGCTAATTTCCCTCCGGACACAGCCCCATTCACAGCTGGGAAGCTGGTGTTAGTTTGATAGAACGGTCAAACAGTTATCAGTATTTAATAAATGCGAAAAAAATGCATCCAGCGCTGAAGAGCTGAAATAGCAAAAAAAAAATGATGCCGGGGAGAACTGTCAGGTCTGACAGCATCTGTGGGGAGAGAAGCAGAGTCAGTGTTTGGAGTTTAGGGGGACTCTGGAAGTGAAGAGAGAGAGAGAGAGATGAAAAATGCTGGGTTTTGTACTGTACATGAAAGATGGAGAGGAGCAAGAGGGTAGGATTTACTGGTCCCCTTCAACATCCAGTAATTGTCATCGAATCAATCTTTGTCTTCTGATCTAGACAGACCTTCATTGTTACACAAACGGAGTGCTGTACTGTCTGAAGTTTTTTTCTTGTTTATTTGTGAGATGTGTGCGTTGCTGGCTGGGCCCGGCTTTTTTTGCCTAGTTGTCCCTTGAGATGGTGGTGGTGAGCTGGTTTTCAGTGCCACTATTCAATGATAATTTAAACCAAGGGCACCTCTTGTATTCTGAGGAAGGGCCATTGGGCCCGAAACGTTAACTCTGTTCTCGCCTTCACAGATGCTGCCAGACCTGCTGACCTTTTCCAGCGACTTTGCTTTTGCAACTCTTATAGTCATGCAGCACTGACCCTTCAGCCAACAAGTCTATGCCGAACATAATCCTGAAATAAACTAGTCCCACCTTCACCCATATCCCTCCAAACCTTTCCTATTCAAGTACTTATCCAAATGTTTTTTTAAATGTTGTAATTGTGCCTGCCTCCAACACTTCAGCTGCCTGTTCATTCCACATAAGGAACCATCCTCTGTGTGAAGCAGTTGCCCCTCAGATCCCTTTTAAATTTTTCCCCTCTCACCTTGCAGTAATTGTAACACGGTCAGCCAGCTGGACCTCATGGAGTATGAGTTCCCTGATTGGGGACTGTTAATTTGGTCCAATCAGGGAGCCCTGGCTGGCAAATAAAAGAGTGCCGGGGTTCTGTTCACTCTGAGAGCTGGCTGAAGGGAGATGGATCAATGTCAAGGGCTTTTCATGTGTAAAGAAAGAGTGATTTGGTGGTGGGATACCAGCTTCCATGGAGTTATTCCAACCTTAAACCTATGCCTTTACTACTACTCTTGGATGGATGCAAAAGACCCCAAGGTTGTGATTGTGAGAAAGAGAGGAGGTGTTATCCCCAGTGTTTTGGACAATGTCAAGAATTTGATGGGAGTCCCGGTCTGGGACTGACCAAAATGACCAAGGCATAGTGAGAGACTTCATGGAGAAGGCGCAGAGATCAAGGTTGAGGTGTTGGATGGAGTGTGCCAACTTCTGATACAAACTGATCCTTCAGGCACTACTTGGTCCATGATTGGCATAGACTGAAGATCACCCGCTGGATTCATCAGCCGTCAGTGAACTCCTCCAGCGAGTGCCAGTAGGAGTGAATCACTCTGATGGGCTGTCGAAGGAGGAGAATAAAAAATGAAGACTTATCCTTCAATCACCCCATTGCTAGAACCCAACGATCGGGTTGTGTATCTGTGAGATCTTGCTGTGCTGATTTCATGAGCTGTCCTCATTTCCTGTAATGCAAAAGTCCCCACACGCTGCAAACAAGAGCTTCATTGGCTGCAAAGTGTTTTGCTGATGTTGCCAAAGATGTTATGTAAATGCAACTCTCTCTCTTGTTTAACAAAAAGAAGTTTCATTGCCAAACTATCAGAGAAAAGTGAAGGGTGATTGTTCTTCATGTGTTGACCTAGCCAGTGTGTTGAGCAATTGAAAAACATCTCCTCCAGGAAATGCAAGGAACAATGGTCCGAACAAGAAGGGCATTAGTTCCCTTACCTCAGAAACTGACAGTCTTTTCCATTTCAGCTGAATAAGAGATGTATTGACCAGTCAGCAGTCATATTGGGATTTCTTGAAGTGGATTCCCGCTGTCAGTCTAGTTATGGGTTGATAGAAGTGCACGGGGCCGAGCCCTGGGTTTTGTGATCTGCTTAGTCTTCATTGCTCGAGCCTCCTTTAAGACAGATGAACAATTATTCCCCTGTTTACTCCTTCCTTTATGAATGATAGTGCTACATATCGCTGAGAAAGGTTCATTCTGACAATGTGGTAATCAAACACCTACCACACCACAGGAGGAAGGGTTTGCAGAGTCACATGATCTTGCTCTCTTTTGCAGCTTTTAGTAAGATGAAACCACAGTAAGATGCCTTTTACATAAAGTTAATATCTTCTTTACCTCAACTGACTTTGTAAATATTATTCAGTGGCACAGCAAGGTCAAAGATATTCTAACCTGAAGTCGGACCTTCTAAACTTTAAGGAAGTTTACAAAATCCATGCCAGCCCATCCGCCATCTCTGTAATGATCACAAACTGTAAAATGACATATTCCTAACATACAATGGAAGAAGGTGAATGAAGAAGGGTGGCACAGTGGCTGAGTGGTTAGCACTGCTGCCTCATAGCACCAGGAACCTGGCTTCAATTCCACCCTCAGGCAACTGTCTGTGTGGAGTTTGCACATTCTCCCCGTGTCTGTGTGGGTTTACATGTTCTCTCCCATGTCTGTGTGGGTTTGCTTCAGTTTCTTCCTACAGTCCAAAGATGTGGGGACCAGCTGGATTGACCATGCTAAATTGCCTGTAGTGTTCAGGGATGTGGGGTATAAGGCGATGGGTCAGTGTGGAGTTATTGGGACGAAGGGCCTGTTTCCACACTGCAGGGATTCTATGCTGATGGTAAATGTTTTGCTGGCGTCTATCACAAAGGGGTTTGGAATGCAAGAAGCCTTGCTGCAATGTTACAGGCTTTGTTGAGACCACACGTGGTGTACTGTGCTCAGTTATTTATCTGAGGAAAGATCGTCTTCATTGACGGATTGGCAGTCCCTCGCGGATAAGGATGACTCTCTTCCACGCTCAGGGGGAGTTTGTAGATGCCTGTGCAGACCTACAGGGCTACCACAGGCTCTGTTACCCTCGGGGGCAGTTGGTGGTCATGAGAAGGAGTGGCTGCGTGCTCCTTTCATTGGATAGCAAGTCTCAAAGCGCTCAATGCCTTCCCAGATGCAGCTCCTCCACTTTGGACAGTCTTGGGCCAGTGATTTCTAGGTGTCCGGTGGGAATGCCACACCTCCCCAGTGAGGCCTAGAGGGTATCACTTCCCCTGCCCACCTGGGGCCTACCTGCCGTTTTGGAGCTGGGAGTAGGGCACCTGCTCATAGAATCTTGTGCCAGTCATGTGGACGACATGCCCAGCCCATTGTAGCCAATCAAGGTGGGGGGGGGGGGTCAGTGCCTCAATGCTTGGGATATTGGATGATGTAGAAAGACACACTCATATTGGAGGTGGTAGAGTGAGGGATCACTACATTAGTCCCTGGGATAAGGGGGCTGCCCTATGATGAGATGCTGAGCAGATTGGGTCCATCTTCTCTGGAGTTTACAGCAATGAGAGGTGATCGCATTGAAATGTGAAATATTCTCAAGGGGTTGCACAAGGTAGTCACTGAGAGAGTTTTACTCCTGGTTTGGAAATATAAAAATAAGTGGGAACGGGGTTATACTCTTGGGGCAAGGAACCAATTGTTTTGGACTGAGATGAGGAGAAATTTCTTCACTTTAGAATCCTCTGGCCCAGAGGATTGTGGATGCTCTCACAGACAGATTTTCAGCATCTTGGGGAAGCAAGAGATGCGGGAGTAAAGTGGAGCTATTAGGGAATACAGAGGAGATTCACCAGGATAATCCTAGGATATAGAAAATGAGTGATAAAGAGAGGCTAGCTGGGCTTGGATTGTTTTATTTAGAGTAGAGAAGGCTGAGGGGAGACGCAATTGAGGTGTATAAGATTACGAGGGGAATGGACAGGGTGAATAGAGAGCAGCTGTTCCCCTTGGTTGAGGGGTCATGAAGGGGCATAGTTTTAGGGCAAGGGGCAGGAGATTGAGGGGGGTTTGGGAAAAAAAACTTTTTCACAGTGGTTGGTGCAAACCTGGAATGCATTGCCTGGGAAGGTAGTGGACCTTACAAGCTTTAAAAAAACTGTTTGGCTGAGCACTTCAAATATTGTAACATTCAAGGATAGCGCAGGAAATTGGGATTAGCGCTCTTTTGGCGGTAGGTATATCAGTGTAGGCTCAATGGGCTGAAGGGCCTTTTCTGCACTGTACGAATCTATGAGTTGGAGACAAGATCAGCCATGATGGTACTGAATGACAGAATGGGCTTGTTGGGCCAACTGGCCAATCCTCCTCTTATTTCCTGTGCACTTATCAATGGAACCCCATCTATGGCCAGTTTCGTAGACGGTGCCAGCACCTAGTGCAATTTTTGTTAAGCTCACACAGATGTTACCCAAGCCCCTAGTGGCTCCTGATAGAATTGCTGCTTAAAATTCTACAACTTCAGTGCCATTTCAGCAGACCTTTCGGAGGTGTTGTGCTGAAAGAACCTAACAAGCTGAGGTTAGACTGCCCAACACGTCTATGTTGTGCCAGCAACAATGTCCTGTGAGTTTTCCTTCTCAACAATGGACTCTTTTTCAGATGTGGTGGTAAATTCACAAACTTTGGTTTGACCTAATGTGGTCAGGAAACATGGTGACAAGCTTAATCAACTGTGGCTCACGTGTTGAATGGGCTTCCTGAGAAAGTGGAGGATGCAGGTACAATGAGAATATGTAAAGGACATCTGGATAAGTACGTGAATAGGAAAGGTTTGGAGGGATATGAGCCAGGCGCAGCAGGTAGGACTAGTTCAGTTTGGGATTATATTCTGCATGGACTGCTTGGACTGAAGAGTCAGTTTCTGCACTCTATAATTCTATGAAGATTGCAGCTCGGATCAGACCTTCTACCTCCCAGCTTTTCCTATTAAAAAGGAAGTAGGAATGGAAATATTGGAGTATTGCAGCCCCACTAAGTTTCTGTGGCTTCAGTGCTGGCTTATTGAATTTCAATAAGCTCACCTCCTCTCGTGGTGGTGTTTGCTAAAAAATGTACTCATGAACTCATACACTGACCAGACAGATAGCTGTGGATGACATCTGATAGATAACTCTGCCCTGAGCTCCCTTAAAATATGCTGGGATGCCAGCCAGCTTGTAAACCCATCCTGAAGGCATTTGCCATGCCAGAAAGATGCCCACTGATGTTGAGGGAGTTTATAGCCAGAGATTCCTACATGTTCAGTCATGTTTTGCAAACGTCCAGTGGTGATATTATGGCTGCTGGGACAGCCCTCGCCATAGCCCTGGAGGGGTTGTATTGTTTGTGTGAGTTCAATTTCTTTTGCAGGAACTCATAAGCCATGGATTGAATGGCTTGGAGGGGGACGTTCACAGTCAAATAGATCGTGTAGCTCCAACAGAACGCTCCAGCCCCTTCAGTTTTTCACACTGCTCTCCTGCTGTCTAAGACTGAACAGAAACAGTAGGCTACTATCACTAAGGCAGGGGAGGACTCCACATCGTGAGGTTTCTGTATCCAAACATTGAGGCTATGATCAGTGCCCAGAGTGTCCTAGTATGTGGTTGATGGAACATTGATCCCAAAATGAGGTACAAATCTTTGGAGAAGGAGGAGAAGATCGGGAAACGTTTACACTTGTGGAAAATGACATCTTCAAACATAAGTTGTGTCATGGTGAAGTGAGGTTGTAGGCGGTAAGCCCACGACTGATATATTGCCCCCATTTAGTTAGTGCAATGTGTGCAGTTTTGGTCTGCTCATCTGAGGAAAGATGTTCTGGCTGCAGAGGGAATGCAGCAATGGTTTACCAGGCTGATTTTTGAGATGGTTAGACTAAAGTGAGACTGGGTCAGTTAGGATTATAAGATAATAAAATGTGAGGCTGGATGAACACAGCAGGCCAAGCAGCATCTCAGGAGCACAAAAGCTGACGTTTCGGGCCTAGACCGATTATATAGTTAGGATTATATTCACTAGAGTGCGGAAGAACAGCAGAAACCTATAATTTTCTAGCAGGACTAGACAGTTTAAATGCAGGAAGGATGTTCCTGATGACTAAGAAATCCAGAAACAAGGGTCACAGACTAAGGATATGGGGTACGTCATTTAGGACTGTGATGAGGAGGAATGTCTTCACCCAGAGAATGGGGAATGTGTGGAATTATATGCCACAGAAAACGGTCAGGGCCAAAACATTGGATATTTTCAAGAAGGAGTTGGATATAGTTCTTAGGGTTAAAGGGATCAAAGGACATGGGGAGAAAGCAGGTCAGAGTTGGATGATCAGCCGTGATCATACTCAATGGTGAAGCAGGCTCGATGGGCCAAATGGCCTACTCCTGATCTTATTTTCTATGTTTCTATTCACTAAGGACTGTTAACCCAGATGTCTTTCTGTTTATCATTTAATCATGGCTAATCAAAATGCAGCTTGTTAATTCCCACTCATTTGTTGATTCTTTGGGAGATGAAGAAATTCCTCCTCAACGATGTCCTAAGTAGTCACGAGTGAGTCAGTTGGCTCTTGTTCGCGATTCTTCAGCTTGGTGCAACAACTGACATTTTCCAAGGGAGAGCGGCCCTGCTGATAGGAATGAAAGGAGGAGACGTGGACCTAACCGCTTTGGTAGGGCTCACGTTTTCG
>NC_081388.1:14719229-14826729 GCF_030684315.1 Stegostoma tigrinum
TAGACTGAAGGGTCTGTTTCTGTGCTCTATAACTCTATGACTATGATTCTGACAGTAGTTTCTACTCGTCGCAGTTTTAAACCTACCTTCTCTCACTCTATACCTATGAGATCTTGTTTAAGGCTGCCCCACATGGTGGAACATCTGTTCAATGTCCACCTTATCAAACTCCTTTAGCATTTTATATTCCCCAATCAGATCCCCCCGATTCTTCTGAACTCCAGCGAGTACAAGCCCAAACTATTCAGCTGCTCCCTGTAATGACAGCCCTTCATCAAGTGGAGTCAATTATTTCTGCCGAAAAATGTACCTCAGAAGCAGTATATTGACTTATGCATGAAGGGCAGTGGAAGTCTCGTGCAAAACATACAATTTGTAACCTCACAATCATGACGTCCTGCAAAACTGTAACATGTAGGGAGTGTGGAGCTGGATGAACACAGCAAGCCAAGCAGCATCTCAGGAGCACAAAAGCTGATGTTTCGGGCCTAGACCCTTCATCAGAGAGGGGGATGGGGAGAGGGAACTGGAATAAATAGGGAGAGAGGGGGAGGCGGCCCTGAGGTTGGTCGGGAGGGAGGAGGGTAACTTCTTCAGGTTAGGCATCCCTGGAAGAGGCTTCGCAGTGGGGTTAAAACTGTATCAGTGATAATGGGATCTCCAGCATCTGCAGTTCCCATTATCTCTGTGTAAAAATGTTGCTTTTCATGCCTTTTTAAAATCTTTCTCCTCTCACTTTAAATCTATGCCCCTGATCTTGAAATCCCCCGCCCTAGGGAAAGGACACTTGCCATTCACCTTATCTATATCCCTCATGATTTCATAAACCTCTGTAAAGTTGCCCCTCAAACTCCTATGCCCCAGTGAAAAAAGTCCCAGTTTATTCTTATAACTCTCCTTATAACAGGTTGTGCAATGACAAGACTGTAATGAGGTGAAACACGTTTTCAGCCCCTTTTTGCTGGAAAAAGGAGGATGGTGAGGCGAAGGTTTGAGATGATGGAAGTGTTTGTTGGCGTAGAGGTGGGGGAGGCTCTGTCTTGGGGTCAGATTTAGAACAAGTGGCCAGAAACCGATGGCACTCACGAATAAATCTAACCAGGAGAGACCTCTTTACTGGGAGAGTGGTGAGGATGTGGAGCTTCAGGATGAGTGAATGGTTGCAATATATTTAAGAGGGAGTTGGATAACCGCATGAGGGAGAAACAAGAGGAAGGTCATTTTGATGAGGTTAGGTGAGGGGATATAGGAGGAGGAATCCTTGGAATGCTGTCCCCAGAGGGCTGAGGAAACTCACACTTTCAGTATATTTAAAGAAGAAGTTGACAAGTTTCTGATTATCTGTGGTGAATAAGGTTATGGTGATGATATGGGTAAAAACCATTGAAGTATTCGATTAGCCAGTATCGCATTGAACAGCAGGGAAGGCTTGATAGGATGAATGGTCTGTGAAATAACTCCATGATGGCTGGTAGCCCATCATCAAGTCATCCTTTATTTACATGTGCATAGTAAATGACAGTGACCCAGCTCGCTCAGGGCCAGCACCTAGAGTGAGCACAATCCCCTGGTCCCCCTGTTTATATCTGTCAGCCAGGGCTCCCTGATTGGACCCGGTTAAGAGTCCCAGTCAGGGACCTCATATTCTATGAGGTCCACCTCATGCCTGACCCCATTCCAACCATTACATTCTATTCCTCTTCCAATAGTACCACAGACTGTAAACAGAGGCTTGGATCAGATGGACAGAATAGCCTGTCTCTGTGCTGTGAATATTGTACGTGTCTGAGCAGAGGTTACTGCCTGAGTATTCAGAACCAGTCTTCTCCGCAGCCCACAGGAATAGAGCTTAGGTCATCGAGACCTCAACTTAATTTTCTGTCTTCGCTCCGTATCCTGGAAGCAGTGCTATCTGGTAAAAATCTGCCTCCATCGTCGGAAATTTTAATTGGCTCTTCCACATCCCCGCAGACCTCGAGGGGAGAGAATTCCAGGTTGTAATGAGAAGCCCCAGTATGGTCGAGGCCAAAACTAGAGGGGAAAGAATTAAAAGGGACCTAAGGGGCAAATCTTTCATGTAGAGGGTGGTGTTTGTATGGGATTAGCTGCCAAATGTGGTGGAAGCTGTTATAGTTACAACATCTAAAATGCATCTGGACGGGCACATTACTCGGAAGGGTTTAGAGGGATATGGGCTAAATGCTGGTAAATAGGGCTAGATTAAGTCAGGGTATCTGGTTTGCATGGACGAGTTGGACTGAGGGCTCTGTTTCTATGCTGCACATCTCTGTGACTCTGTGTTCCAGACTTAACGTCCACAAGCTGCCGGGATGCTGGGATTTAAGCCTGTGACTCCACATCATTAGCCTGTTCCTTCAGGTTACTAGCCCAGCGACTATGCCACGGTGCCAACACTTCTTGCGGAAGTGAAATAGAAGAAATGGAATGAAGAGAAGGGGAAGCCAGGTTAACATCATGGTGTAGATCACTGCATTCCCCACCAACACCCCCTCACCCCTACCAACACCCCCTCACCCCATCAACACCCCCTCACCCCCACCAACACCCCCTCACCCCCACCAACACCCCCTCACCCCATCAACACCCCCTCACCCCCACCAACACCCCCTCACCCCCACCAACACCCCCTCACCCCCACCAACACCCCCTCACCCCACCAACACCCCCTCACCCCCACCAACACCCCCACACCCCCACCAACACCCCCTCACCCGCACCAACACCCCCTCACCCCCACCAACACCCCCTCACCCCCACCAACACCCCCTCACCACCACCAACACCCCCTCACCCCCACCAACACCCCCTCACCACCACCAACACCCCCTCACCCCCACCAACACCCCCTCACCCCCACCAACACCCCCTCACCCCACCAACACCCCCTCACCCCCACCAACACCCCCACACCCCCACCAACACCCCCTCACCCCCACCAACACCCCCACACCCCCACCAACACCCCCTCACCCCCACCAACACCCCCTCACCCCACCAACACCCCCTCACCCCCACCAACACCCCCACACCCCCACCAACACCCCCTCACCCCCACCAACACCCCCTCACCCCCACCAACACCCCCTCACCACCACCAACACCCCCTCACCCCTACCAACACACCCTCACCCCCACCAACACCCCCTCACCCCACCAACACCCCCTCACCCCCACCAACACCCCCACACCCCCACCAACACCGCCTCACCCCCACCAACACCCCCACACCCCCACCAACACTCCCTCACCCCAACCAACACCCCCTCACCCCCACCAACAACCCCTCACCCCTACCAACATCGCCTCACCCCACCAAAACCCCACACCCCCACCAACACTCCCACACCCCCACCAACACTCCCACACCCCCACCAACACCCCCTCACCCCCACCAACACCCCCTCACCCCACCAAAACCCCACACCCCCACCAACACTCCCACACCTCCAACAACACTCCCTCAACCCTACCAACACCCCCTCACCCCCACCAACACCCCCTCACCCCATCAACACCCCCTCACCCCATCAACACCCCATACCCCTACCAACACTCCCTCACCCCAACCAACACCCCCTCACCCCCACCAACACCCCCACACCCCTACCAACATCCCCTCACCCCACCAACATCCCACACCCCTACCAACACTCCCACACCCCCAACAACACTCCCTCAACCCTACCAACACTCCCCAATTACTCCGCCACCAACAATGCCTCACCTCTACCAACACTCCCCACCTCTACCAATACTCCCCATTTACAGCCCCACCAACACCCCCTCACCCCCCCACCAACCACCTCCCTCAACCCCACCAACAACCCCTCACACCTACCAACACCTCCTCACCCCTACCAATGCCCCCTCACCCCCACCAACACCCCACATCCCCACCAACATCCCACACCCCTACCAACATCCCCTCACCCCACCAACACCCCACACCCCTACCAACACTCCCACACCCCCAACAACACTCCCACACCCCCAACAACACTCCCTCAACCCTACCAACACTCCCCAATTACTCCGCCACCAACAATGCCTCACCCCTACCAACACTCCCCACCTCTACCAATACTCCCCATTTACAGCCCCACCAACACCCCCTCACCCCCCCACCAACCACCTCCCTCAACCCCACCAACAACCCCTCACACCTACCAACTTCCCCTCACCCCACCAAAACCCCACACCCCTACCAACACTCCCACACCTCCCTCAACACTCCCTCAACCCTACCAACACCCCCTCACCACCACCAACACCCCCACACCCCTACCAACTCCCCCTCACCACCGCCAACACCCCCTCACCCCCACCAACACCCCCTCACCCCATCAACACCCCATACCCCTACCAACACTCCCTCACCCCAACCAACACCCCCTCACCCCCACCAACACCCCCACACCCCTACCAACATCCCCTCACCCCACCAACATCCCACACCCCTACCAACATCCCCTCACCCCACCAACACCCCACACCCCTACCAACACTCCCACACCCCCAACAACACTCCCTCAACCCTACCAACACTCCCCAATTACTCCGCCACCAACAATGCCTCACCTCTACCAACACTCCCCACCTCTACCAATACTCCCCATTTACAGCCCCACCAACACCCCCTCACCCCCCCACCAACCACCTCCCTCAACCCCACCAACAACCCCTCACACCTACCAACACCTCCTCACCCCTACCAATGCCCCCTCACCCCCACCAACACCCCACATCCCCACCAACACCCCCTCACCCCTACCAACACTCCCCACTTTCTCCCCCACTAACACCACTCCCACGCCCACAGGCACATCCTCACCCCACCAACACTCCCCACCCCCGTCAACACACCCTCACCCCAACCAGCACTCCTCACTTACTGCCCCATCAACAATCCTTCACCCCTACCAACGCTCCCCACCTCTACCAATACTCCCCACTTACTGCCCCACCAACACACCCCTCACCCCCACCAACCACTCCCCTCAACCCCACCAACAACCCCTCACTCCTACCAACACACCTCACCCCCACCAACACACCTTCACCCCCACCAACGCACTCCATTTAACCCCTACCAACACTCCCCTCACCCCCACCAACAACCCGTCACCCCCACCAATATGCTCCACCCCAACCAACACTCGCCTCACCCCTACCAGCAACCCTTCACCCCTACCAACATTTCCCACACCCACCAACAACCCCTCACCCCTACCAACACTCCCCACTTACTCTCCCACCAACACCCCCTCACCCCCACCAACATGGTCCACCCCCACCAAAACTGTCCACCCCCACCAATACTCCCCACTTACTCCCTCACCAACACACCCCTCAATCCCACCAGCAATCTCCACCCTCACCAAAACTCCCCACTTATAAACCCAGCAACACTCCCCATCCCCACCAATACTCCCCACTTACTCCCCCACCAACATTCCCCACCCCTACCAATGCTCCCTACTTACTCCCCCACCAACACCCGCCTCACACCCACCAACACTTTTCACCCCCACTAATACTCGCCACCCCCACCAATGCTCCCCACTTACTCCCCCACCAACACTCCCCACTTCCACTGATAACTCCCCACTTATTCCCCCACCAAGACCTCCCTCACCCCCACCAACACTCCTCACCCATATACTCCCCACACCCACCAATACTCCCCACTTACCCTCCCACCAACACACCCCTCACCCCTACCAATACCCCCCCACCAACACTCCCCAGCCCCACCAACACCACCACTTACTCCCCCACCATTGGCAAGCAGGTGTATTGATTTTAGTGTTTAATGTATTAAGAAGAGATTAAGCGGTGTGGAACGCCACGGTTGTATTTACTCCATGGGCTTGGCTGGTGATTTCACCACGCACTGATTCGGTAATGCACTGCAGTGATTTTGAAAGGGATAATTCAGAGCACTGAGTTATAACTGAAGGCAGACTTGGTGCGCTGGGTTTCAGTGTGACTTTGAAAAATGATTAGCTGTGCCTTTGCAATGAATAGGAAGCCGTGGCAGTGACTACCTTATAAACCATCCCTCACTCGCGAGCAACTTGCGCATTAATGGAAGCTCACGTAACCATGGGGATTCTCAAGGGGACACCAACGTACACCTTGGCCTCCCGTGTTAGGCTTCAGAAAGGATAAAAAACAATTCTCTTTGTTTTGTCTTCTGGTTTGGCGTATTAATAGATTTTTTTTTGCTTCTTGTGGTGACATTCTGTGCTAGTTCCAAAAAGGGCTGGTTCACACCCACTGTTAGAGTTTCACACAAGTGCGGTCCTCTGTGGCAGTAAGTAATCATTGCTTTACTTCGAGGCAGAAGGTTCATTCAAACTACAAACGCTCCCAGTTCTCCACTGAGGGCGTGCCACACTGTCAGAGGTGCTGTTTTGTTTTTAGCGAGGTGACGCAAAAGCAAGAGATAACAAGGTGTAGATCTGGATGAACACAGCAGGCCAGGAGCAAGAAGGCTGATGTTTCAGGCCTAGGCCCTTCCTCAGCTCTGCACTTTGTTATCTCAGATTCTTCAGCATCTGCAGTTCCTACTATCTCTGACGCTAAAGCAGGGTTCTCTTCAGGTCGCATGCTTCCAAAACCGCAGCTAGGAGAATCACTCTGCAGTGCATAAGCTAACAAGCATCCTCTGCCCAACACCTGAACCAACCAGATTGCCTGGCCATTATCACTTTGCTCTTTGAGGGGCCTTAGTGTTCGCAAATTTGCTGCTGCATTTCCTACAGTAGGGACTCCCCTTAGCTCAGTCAGTTCCAAAGCAGAGATAATGGGAACTGCAGATGCTGGAGAAGTCCAAGATAATAAAATGTGAGGCTGGATGAACACAGCAGGCCAAGCAGCATCTCAGGAGCACAAAAGCTGACGTTTCGGGCCTAGACCCTTCATCAGAGAGGGGGATGGGGAGAGGGAACTGGAATAAATAGGGAGAGAGGGGGAGGCGGACCGAAGATGGACAGAAAAGAAGATAGGTGGAGAGAGTATAGGTGGGAGGTAGGGAGGGGATAGGTCAGTCCACTTTGGGATGTCTGCTAGGGAAAGGTGCTATATAAATTCACGGTTTTCTTAGAAAACGTGTGTGAGCTGAGCATTTGAACGTGGAGGTGTTCCACTTAGTCCTAGTCTGGGCTTGAGATGTTACTAACTTCTGTGTGGGTGTTGTGGGGCTGGTGTTGGTGGTCGGGGAAGTTGGTTACCTCAGTTGGCTGGGCAGATGCTTTGTGATATACCATGGGTTCAATTCCTGACCATGCAGTCCTGCAGAGCTGGGTAAATTAGGAGGTCAGGATAAAGGGGGCAGCAGGCTGCACCAGGGGGCTCAGGTGTGTGACTGGCACACTACAGGAAGAGCAATTTTAAAGGTTTGTCATGTGGGAAAGTGAAGGGACAGGTCATCTCCAGACCCAAGCCCACCCATTAACATTGACGGTGATTAGACATATGAGTGATTGTGAGTTTCAGTGGAATTATAGAGGGGGTTGGTGTTGCAATTGTAACAAGGTCAGCCAGGTGTACCTCATAGAATATGAGTTCCCTGATTGGAGCTCTAAACCTGGTCCAATCAGGGAGCCCTGGCTGACAACTGAAAAGGAAGTGTCAGAGGTACTGAATATCTGGTACTTAACTCTGAATGAGGCAGTACTATAGTCAAGGACTGCCCATGTGTAAGTAAAGTGTGGGTCTTGGTGACTGGATACTGGCCTCTGTGGAGTTATTTCACTCATAGTGTGATTTTGACGGACTAATAAATTAATGACTATAAACTTGAGCCAAAATCTGTTTGTTTTACTTATTTTAAATCGTTCTTGGGACACAGGCATCGCTGGCTAAGCAGCATTTATTACCCATCACTAATTGCCCAGAGGGCGGTTAAAAGTCAACCCCATTGTGGATCTGGAGTCACATGTAGGCCAGACCAGGTAAGGATGGCAGTTTCCTTCCCTAAAGGACATTATTGAACCAGATGGGTTTTCTCTGACAATCAACAATGGATCCATGGTCATCATTAGACTCTTAATTGCAGATTTTTAAAAAATTGAATTCAAATTCCACTATTTGCTAAAGTAAGGTTCTACCTGGGACCCCAGAACATTACCTGGATCTCTGGATAAAACATACAGTGATAATCCCATGAGGCCATCGCCTCTCCTATGCATTCAGTTCTTACAATCCCAGTGTCCAAGAACGATTGTAAGGAGGGAGGGGACAGAATCACTTACATTTAAAATGAGAAATTAAACATGTAATTTTTAGTTCCCAAGAAATAAACAGATGATGACCTCCAGAGATAGTGGGAACTGCAGATGCTGGAGAATCCAAGATAACAAAGTGTGAAGCTGGATAAGCACAGCAGGCCAAGCAGCATCTCAGGAGCACAAAAGCTGACGTTTCGGGCCAAGGCCCTTCTAGGCCCGAAACGTCAGCTTTTGTGCTCCTGAGATGATGACCTCCAGTTAGTTATTGGTCTTGCAACCTCGCCATTTTTCATTCTTCTCAGTGCTGTTTTGATTTCTTTCAGATTATACTCAGCATGATGCAAGCAGAAGCCTTCCCACCTGCAGAAAATGGTTCGGGTCTGGAATGAGTGCCTGATAATAGAGGAAGTTCCAACTGAGGAACTCCAAAGGGAATTATTCTAGTTTGTTGAACAATGTGCGAGGTTGCAGGGAGGAGTTGGGAAATGCACAAGGTGCAGTGCTCATTTGGTGCAGATGAGGTGGGCCAAATGGCCACTTTCCACAATGTGAATAATCCTGCCAATCCTGTCATTTTTCTCTGCCTCTTCTGCCTTTCTTCTCATGTTTCCTTCACTTATAGACACATTAAATAATTAGCCACACCACCCTGTTTCACTGAATTTTATTCCAATAGCCTCTCGATCTATTTCTCACATATCTTTGTTAAGTTATCTGTAGTGTTGACAATCTTCTGAAGATAGCCTCTCATTACACTTTGTTATCAATATCCATGTGGTAAACCTTCTATGGTGGGTGACCTTTCCCTATCAACCACTTTCTTTGATATCCCTTGTGTTCTATGAACCCTAACTTTTTCTATGTCTTTAACTGTTCCCTGCTTTGTTGACATGTTCCACACTTCAGATCCAATATCTTTTCCAGTCTATTCTCCTCCCGGCAGATTTTCCAATCACTTTTTTTCCTCACCAGTGTTCCTTGTCAGGGTCTGTTAATTTTCTGAGGAATATGTCCAAATCGCGTTTCCTCTCTTTGATAAATCATCACCAAACTCTGTTTTCCCCTTCCTCTTGTAAATCTCTGAGCTTCTATCATGTAATCTTCTGTCTCCATCTTGTTCTTTTCTAATCTTGTCTTCTTCTCTTCTTTAATCACCTCTACCGTCAGCTTTCAATGTTGGTTGTTTGATGCCTTGCTTGGGAAGGAAGACTTTTCCATCCAAGTCTTCCATTGGATCTTCTCCTGGGACCATGAGGATGTCCTACTGTGTCTCTCTACCACCACTAATGCAGGTTATAAGCTGCTTTCTGCATTGTCTGGTAGCATTTTGTATTATCATCTGTCAACTTCCCAATCTTGGCTCCGACTTCAATTGTTTTTCCAAAGCCTTGGAATTCCAATGCCTGTGGGTCATATCTATGTTGGATGTAGTAATGGTTCTAAAGGAGTTGTAGCTGGAGAGTGCATTAGGCTCCAAACTGATGGTTCATATTGGCTTAAGTAGGCATAAGAAAGAGCAAGTTTGGAATGTGTGGAGTAAAAACCTACATTCTAGGGCTCCTCACAACCTTAGTAACAATGATGAGCTTATTAATGTCTGCTTACTCATTCCTACACTGGCTGACATTACCACAAAGGCTGTACGTTCTCAGCCTCACCCCTCAATAGACCCCCAGGTTAAACTCACTGCCAGTCATCTCTTCTCTAATGAGGGAGCAGCCCTATGGCCCCCTGGGACCGCAGCAACGTTACCTTTTGTCCAGTTGCGTAACTTGTACCTTAACATGCAACAAGCTACATCACAATTATGCCCAGAGCCTCTTCTCTTTAAGAATCATATAGTGGCAGCAAATCAGCCTAACCGTAAGCTGGCAGTTTTTGGCATCCCTATATATAGAGTCATACAGCACCAAAACAGAACCTTTGGTCTGAACAGTCCATGCCAAACACAACCCTAAACTAAACTAGTCCCACCTGCCTGCTCCTGGCCCATATCCCTCCAAACTTTCCCTATTCATGTACTTTTCCAAATGTTTTTCCCACATTCTAACTGTACCCACATCCACCACGTCCTCTGGAAGTTCATTCCACACACAAAACACCTTCTGTGTAAAATATTTGCCCCTCATGTCCTTTTTAAATCTCGCTCGTTAAAAATATGCCCTCTAGTATTGAAATGGCCCACCCTAGGGAAAAGACACCTACCATTCACTTTATCTGTACACTCTATGATTTTATAAACGTCTATAAGGTTACCCCTCAATCTGTTAACACTAGAGAAAAGTGTCCCAGACTTTCATTGTAACTCGAACCTTCCATAGGGTGCAACATCTTGGTAAATCTCTTCTTAACACTCTTCAGCTTAATAACATCCTTCGTATAACTGGGTGACCAGACCTGGACATGGTACTCGAGAAGCGGCATATATAGGTATAAACAACAATTTGTCATTTGGAAGGGCTAGCAGGGAGTAGGGTGTACGGTCGTCATCAAATAATGGAAACCCAAACTCAAAGAGATGCCAATCAAGGGACCTGTCAGTTCGCTGTTGGAATTTTGTATGATCAGATCGCCAAACCGTAGTTCTGGAAGCTGCCAGAAACTTTCTCTGTGCTGACATAGATGTACCCTCTCCTGGATCTCCTGATCTGTGGCCATCTTGTAGGTGTTACTGACTTCTGAGGGTGCTGCCTGTTCCCTTCAGCATGGCAGCCCCCAAAATGGCCGACACTTGCATTTGTCCGCTGGAGACCTGCAGTATCTCTGATTGGACGCTGAATGCGCCCCCTGGCCAATGAGGCCATTTTCAGTTCTAAATAGCTTTGAGGGAGAATGGGGCCCAGATTTTTGGACTGAATGTCAAAGGAAAGATAAACCAGCACTGGAGAGCAGTCCAGAAAATATACACAAGGCTGATACCAGGTATTGACGGACAGTCTAATGAGGGGATGTTGAATAGAATAGGTCCATAGTTATTGGAATTTAAAGAAATAAAGATGACCTATTGGAACATGCTAGGTTCTGAGAGGGCTTGACAGTGCAGATGCAGAGAGGTTGTTTCCCCTAGCACCAGACGACATCATCTTGGTATAAGGGTTTCTACATTTAATATAGAGATGAGGAGGAATTTCTCCACTCAAAGGGTAGTGAATCAGTGGAATTCTTTAAGTGATCTTGAGGCTTGGGCATTAAGTATAGTCAGGGCTGAGATTTTTAATCAGTAAGGGGAATCAGGGATTATGGGGCAAGGGCAGGAAAGTGGAGTTGAGGATTAGCAGAATGGTGTAGTGGTGTCTATGAGCCGAAAGGCCTTACTTCCGCACCCTACATCTTATCGTGGTTTCACCCATCTGTCAGGCTTCCCAGTGCTGATGTGGAGACCTGCTGCATGCACGCATCTTATGCCCGGGCCTCACTGTCTCCCTTCCAGTTGCGCCACATTCCTGCCCCACATCTCAAGAAGCCGTGCCCCTCCACCCCCCACCGCCCTCCTTCCTCCCTCCCCTCTATACTGTCACACAGCGGCCGTAGTGCTGCAGTGCAACTAAATTCCAGGGCAGTCTGGCTGAAAGGGAGAACAGATTTAATGGGCTGAATTGGCCTCTTCCTGTTCCTCCTTGCAACCTCTGTTCCCATGGGTGGGCACTGTATTTGCTTTGAGTACAGCGTCATGGCAACAGGAAGTGATTTGCTATTGACCTTCAGGGAAGGAGACTGCCATCCTTACCCATTCTGGTCTTCTATTTGGACCTTCTATTTGGAGTCATAGAGTTGTACAGCACAGAAACAGACCCTTCGGTCTAACTGGTCCATGCCGACCGACTATCTTAAATTAATCTAGTCCCATTTGCCAGCAGGAAAAATAGCCCCAGCCTATTCAGCCCCTCCCTAAAGCTCAAACCTTCCAACCCTGCCAACAGCCTTGTAAGGGGCGGCACAGTGGCGCAGTGGTTAGCACTGCTGCCACATAGCGCCAGGGACCTGGGGTCGATTCCACCTGTGGGCAACTGTCTGTGCGGAGTTTGCACATTATTTCCATGTGTGGGTTTCCACCAGATTCTCCAGTTTCCTCCCACTGTACAAAGATGTGCAAATTAGGGTGGATTGGACAGGGTAAATTGCCCATAGTGTCCAGGGATGTGTAAATTAGGTGGATTAACCATGGGAAATGTGGGGTTACAGGAATAAGGTAGGGAGGTGAGTCTGGGTGGGATGCTCTTTACAGGGGTATTATATATATGATAACCCAAATGGCCTACTTGCAAACTGTAAGGATTCTACAAAGTATTTTCTGCATTCTTTAAAGCTTCACAACATCTTTCCTATAGCATGGAGATCAGAATTGAATGCAGTGCTCTAAAATTAGCCCAACCAATGCCCTGTACAGCTGCAACATGATGTCCCAACTCCTCTGCTCAATGTTGGGCAAGGCCGCTTACAGATTCCTGCTGACACCAGTCTCGTGAATGCATAAGGTTAATTTAGTATTAGGGTGATAAATTTAAGACCGCTCATTACTGCAAAAATATCCATTACAGTCCAAATTCACTCAAAATGAGTGTTGATGTGTGGATCAGCATTTGTTGACCATCTGTAGTTGCCCTTGACTTAGTGGTTGACTTGGCCATTTCAGAGGAAAGCTGGGCATCAACCACATTATTGTGGGTCTGAAGTCACATGTAGGCCAGACCAGGTAAGGATGGCAGTTTCCCTTCCTATAGGACATCAGTGTACCAGCTCGGATTTCACAATGGTTTCATGGTTTTCTTTAGACAAATAATTGCAGTTTTTAAAAAAAATTGGAATCAAATTCCATCAATTGATGTCATGGGATTGGGATTGAAATGTGGACTCTCTGGGAAGACTAATCAGATCTTGGGATACGTTCCCTCAGTGTAGTAATAAACTGACCACTCAGTTTTCCCAGCTGGAGTTACAGAGGGGGATTTGAACTCACAACCTTCCGACTGAAAGCTGAGACTGGTGCGAAATGAACCAAGCCCCTGACTTAAGGGGGACCAGCAAAGTGTGATCTTTCCCCTTCCTTCTGGTGTTCCTGGGCAATGCTGACATTACAGTGAAGAAAGCAGATGACAGAAATGAAATCTTTCTGTTAATAACTGGGCCCACTGATATATGTGTTGACTGGTCTAATGCAGTGTAAATGAACCAGGGATCTCCTTTAACAATCAGCTCAGCTGCACACTCAGCATCTTAGCTGGTTAACGTGCTGAACCAGCTCCAGCTCCAAATATTTTATTTAATTATCTTCTTAATAATTGATATTACTTTCTATTATAAGTACCTGCCCGTACAGCAGTAGGCCTGAACGATTTTTGGTTTGAGAGAGAAAGTGAGGCTTTGAACTTCTAAAAATCCATGCTTTTCCCTTGAATAAATGCAAGAGGATTCCCTAAGGTAGCTTTAAGCAAGGTCTCTGAAATGCAGAACAGCCTATAATCGAGGCAACACTCTGGTTAGCTCTTTCCATCTCCTCCCTGTTTCTCGCTCTGATCCAGCACTTGGGAGTGTGCTTGTGCCTGTTCTCTTTGCACCCACCCTTCAACGCTCAAATTCCCACTTTTCCTGGAAGTGGTTACTTGAGCTGGGATAGTGTTCTACATTTGCTGGATGACCCCAGCCTGCTGGATCCAGTTGGCTATTTTTTCTGTGTGCTTTCCAGTTTGGGGGGTGGGGGGAATAGTCCTGGCAAGTTATTCGAATATGTGTGGGGAGGGTGACGACCCAGCGGTATTTGGTATTATCACTGGACTGTTAATCCAGAGACCCCAGCAAAGTTCTGTGGACCTGGGTTTGAATCTCACCATGGCAGATGGTAGAATTTGAATTCAATGAAAATCAGGAATTAAGTGTTTAATGATGACCACATATTCATTCAGGAACAGAAATTGCTAGAAAAGCTCAGCAGGTCTGGCAGCATCTATAGAGAGAAATCAGAGTTAACGTCTCAGTTCCAGTGACCCTCCCTTCAGGGCTGTTCTGAGGAAGAGTCACTGAACTGGAAATGGTAACTCTGTTTCCTCTCCACAGATGCTGCCAGATGTGCTGAGCTTTTCTAGCAATTTCTGTTTCTGTTTCTGATTTCCAGCATTCACAGTTCCTCTGGTTTGTGTCATGAATCTATTGTCGATTGTTGAGAAAAGCCATCAGGTTATTGATACCCTTGAAGGAAAGAAACTGCCACCCTTCCCTGGTCCGGCCTACGTGTGAGCCCAGGCCTACAGCAACGTGGTTGACTCTTATCTGCCTTCTGGGGCAATTAGAGATGGGCAATAAATGCTGGCCTGGCCAGCGATGCACTCATCCTGTGAATAAATAAAGAACAAAAATGAAGTCTGATCTGTCTGTACCTGCTGTGTGTGCAAGACCCACAGTACACATGTGCACACAGCGATACCCATAACCTGGGAGTCTTTTAAAATTGTGTCATGAAAGCATTCCATATTTGTTGCTCATTTTGCAGGCAACACAATTCCTGAATGTTTTAATGACAGCATATCCATATCCTACAAAACATTCTGTGTTAAACTACTGGCTACATTCTCCTGATGTTTACTGCATCGCTTAAAGTGCACACTTGATGATGGGGACAGAACAAGCCACGCTGGCATTGAATTGCGGAACAGGCTCAAGACAAAGAGTCTGTGGCTCAGAAAGAGGCCATATAATGTGCAACGTGTGGCAGATGATCTCTTCCTGCTCCTTTAGCTTATCTCCTTCCCCTCTGTTCCTGGGATGTGAGCATCACTGCAAGGCCAGCATTTGCTGTCCATCCCTAAATACCCTCTTGAGTAGAGGGTGATAAGGCCCAATCATGTTCTGATGGGACTCCCACGGTGCCAATAAGGCAGTATGTACCAGGATTTTGACCCAGTGACACTGAAGGAATGGAGATAGATTTCCAAGTCAGGATGGTGAATGACTTGCAGGGGAAAGGGGTTCTGAGGAAGGGTCACCGGACCCGAAATGTTAACTCTGTTTTTTCCTTCACAGATGCTGCTGGACCTGCTGAGCTTTTCCAGCAACTTCTGTTTTTGTTCCTGACTCACTGGAGTTTGAAAGAATGAGAGGCGGCCTGATTGAAACATATAAGATTTTGAAGGATAATGACAGGGTTGGTGTGGAGATGTTGTTTCCCATTGTGGGAGAGGACCAGAGAGCAAGATCTCAGAGTAAGGGTCACTCCTTCAGATAGAGATGAGGTGGAATTTCCTCTCTCAGAGGGTAGTGAATCAATGGAATTCTTGGAACATTGGTCGGTAAGTGTCTTCAAAGCTAAGAAAGATTTTTAATCAGGAAGGGAGTCAAAAGTTATGGAGGGAAGGCAGGAAAGTGGAATTGAAGATTATCAGATCAACAATGATCTTGTTGAATGGCAGAATGGGCACGATGGGCTGAATGGCCTACTTCTGGTCCTACATCTGACGTGACTGTTGTAAGATGCACCAAGTCCCCTGCCCGCATATCCCCAGCTCACTCCTCTTTTTGGGAGTCACGCAGAACATTGCGTATCCAGAAGCAATAACAGGTCTGGCATTTTGTTTTATATTTTACCAGGTTGCAATATCTCAATCTCATTCCCAGAGGACTGAAACCCAGGGTTCAAAGCTGCCCTCAAATGTGTAACTAATTGGCAGGTTTCTTTTTACGCTGTCTAACTGTGAGCTTTACTGAGGCTCACCAAAGTACTATCACTTGGGACTTGCGCATTAACGATTCTGAAGCAGCCTTAGAAGATTTACAGAAACCGTGACTATCTACTTTTTAGGCAGCGAGGGATTTTAAACTCTGTTGTTGCCTAACTCTTTCAGCTTAGCAAAACTGAGTTGGTATTTAAATCTGTAGTCCAGCTCTCAGTCTCCAAAATGGTTAAGTGAGGCTGATTAATTCAGCAAAACCCATTCTCTGCTTTCAGTTCATTGATATTCATGAGGTTCCTCAAATTCCTTGTTTTGGTTTTCTATCATCTCATCTCAACCTGAGTGCCTGTTCTGCACTCCTTACGACATCTGCAGATGTTCTCCGTTTTGCTAAGAACTGAAAGAATGATGGCAAAGGCCACTTACATTTATATAGCACCTCTTGTCTGGCACAACATCCTGAGACAATCCATCAGGGACCTGTGCTCAATCTCTGAGGCAAACACGAAGGTGTTAGGTGAGCTGTCATGGTCTAAGAGGTAGGTTTTAATGGAGGTGAGAGAGGTTTCAGGGAATTGGGGGCATGGCTTTTGTTTATGGGTATAGGCCAGCATTTATTGCCCATCCCTAATTGCCCAGAGGGGCACTTAAGTATCAACCACATTGCTGTGGGTCTGGAGTCCCACGTAGATCAGACTGGGTAAGGGTGGTGTCAGAAACAGAAAGTGCTGGTGAAACACAGCAGTTCTGGGAACATCTGCAGAGAAAAAAAAAGTTAACATTCTGAGTCCAGTTAAAACAAAGGGAAGGATAACAGTTTTTGTCCTGACAGGACATTGGTGACTCACATATGTGCATTTTTTCCCCCTGAGAATTGGCAGCTCTTGCTTGGTCATCACTGGACTCTTAATTCCAGATTTTTTAACTGAATTCAAACAGTAGCATCTGCCATGGCAGGTTTTGAACCCGGGTCCCGGATATTACCTGGCTCTCTGGATTGATGGTCTAACAATAGCTATCAGGTTCCTGGATATTCATTTTCCAGTGCTGGACCATTGCTCCTAGAATTAAACATAAGCTTAGTGCTCGTCCTGCTTGATGTTCAATAACACACTACACCAATTCTCCCTCAAAAATATCTTTTTCTCTCCACCGCAGACCCAGTGAAAAGCTCTCCGCTTCCTCGATTTTCTCTCATTTGTCTCAACTGTGCGTAGTGTGTAGACACTGGGGCTAAAGATGTTAATTTATGAGCCACTCGACAAGCCTTGTATTTGTTAGATGACAGAAGATCAAGGGGTGACCTTGGATGTGGTGTCTTATGGAAACAATTAGAGCAGATGCAGATAATAATAATTTCTTCAGTGGACGAGTAGAAAAATAAAAGAGGGCGTAATGTAAAAATTAGACCATTCAATGCAGGAAGCCCTCCTTGAGATAAAGCCTAATGAAATTTGGGCATTTCTGCTCAAAGAGCCAAGGTTACGGGTTAATGGAAACTTTTAAAAGTGACATTAATAGATTTGCATGAAAAAAGGCATGAATGTATATGGCAGGTAAATTAAAATACAAATCAGCCATTGAAAGATGGAAATAACTTGGTTTTGCTGAGTAGCCTCTTCTGGTTATATTCCTGCAGGCTTTAATCTCAGGAATGCTATGGGCCAGAGCAGACCCCCTCAATATATATTAGGCAAGTAACCTAATATTAATTTGTTCTTATCTTAAAGGTAACTATGAGTTTCAGTGTTCCATGTGTCATTCAATTGGTCAAACTAGTCAACATTAAACAAAATATAATTTTTAAAAATGTTGTAGTTAAAATATAACAAAGGAAAGAGGAAGTTGTAATAACTTAACTCTATTGGAAAACAACAGAAAAACAGATCCAGTAATTATTACTAATGAACTGTGCAATATAGTGACATCCTATAAACACAGCCTTTGGTAAAAAGTTAAATTCAGAAACTCACTGACCAATCCCCACCACTCCCTACCTGCACTCACCTCTCACCATGCCACCTACCTTCCCCAGCCCCACCCCTCCTCTCTCTGTTTATTTTGGAGCTCCCTTCCCCCTCCCCCATTTCTGAAGAAGGGTCCTGACTTGACACATCAACTTTCCTGCTCCTCTGATGCTGCTTGGCCCACTGTGCTCCTCCAGCTCCGTGCTGTGTTATCCCAAATTCAGAAACAAATTGTCTCACATGCAGTTCTCCAATCCGGGGGAAAGAACATCAAAAGACAATTCTGAGACAGAGAGACAGAGAAAGAGAGAGAGAGAGGGAGGGAGAGAGAGAGAGAGAGAGTATGTAGCAAGCAGGACAGATTCACTGCCTTCCAACACTGCTGAGGCTCTAGTGGTAACTAACGAAAGCTAAACATAAAATCCCTGGTTCTATGGGAGCTTGACCACGCCCATTCAGTCTGCTTCTATTGTTCTGACTTCATGAGATGTTTATCCTCTCATAGAATGCTTGGCAGCTGTCCCCCAACCTCGCTCTAAAAGAATCATACAATCCCTACAGTATGGAAGCGGGCCATTCGGCCCATCAAGTCCATTGCTGACTCTCTGAAGAGCATCCCCCCCAACCCAACCCCGCCACCCCATCCATGTAACACATTTCCCATGGCCAATCCACCTAACCTCCATATCCGTGGACATTATGGGCAATTTAGCACGGCCTACCCACCCTAACCCGCACATCTTTGGACGCGGGGAGAATTGGCACACTACACGCAGTCGCTTGAGGGTGGAATCGAGCCAGAAGCCAGAACAAAACACAACTCGGAAACCCACAGCATCGTCACAAAGATATTCCACAAAAAATGCCCTGAACTTATTTTGACTTCTGTCGTAAACTATATGCCTATAGCAGATTCCTAATCCAGGGACTTCAATTCCTCAACCTCAGTTTCTCAATTCAAAAAATAGTTGCTTTGATAGCTACATGGAGGGAATGGAGATGTTATCCAATCTCTCTCTGTGCCTAGCTTTCAGAAAGTGGTGTGCATTTCTGCATCCTGTTAAACGTATCCTACAATTGACAGATGGTATGTGTGTTGTGTATTGGTACCACCATGCTCAATATGAAAGCTGATCCTATAAGGTATTCCATGGAGAACATTGGTGGCAGTTAGTGGGTTATTATCAAACATACAATATTATGAAATCCTGTAATGAGGGAGCACTCTTGTCTCTAGTACAAAACTCATCACTATTAACGAGTCAATCCTATCCTTTAGATCCTCTCTGACTGGGACACCACATCTGCCTGTCCTCGACATTGTAGATTTCTTGGTGCATTTCAGGGAAGTGTCTTTGGTGCCCACCAGCAAAAAAAAGAAGATTAACTGAGCCCCCACCTTGTCACTTGTGGCTCTTTCTAAACCAGCCTGCCACAACCATGGTCTGAAAAGTAATTCATTGTACGAGGGATTAGAGGGCCACAGAATCACAGGGTCACGAATGGCACAGAATTTGGCCCATCCAGCTCCATAGCCAACAATCCAGTCAGCCTCACACCCGTGCTCGATCCCCGTAGCTCTGCTGGTTTATTTACATTGTGTGCAATCCAATTTTCTTCTGAAATCATCCATCGCTCATAGGTTCATAAAGCAGCCCCTTTGGTCCAACTTGTCCCATGCCAACCAAGATGAACCTGGTCCCATTCGTTTGTATTTGGCCCTTACCCCTCTAAATCTTTCCTATTCATGTACCTGTCCGAACGTCTTTTAAATGTTGTAACTGTACTTCCATCCACCCTTCCTCTGGCATTTCATTCCACACGCGAACCACCCTCTGTGTGGAAAAAGTTGTCCCTTCAGTCCCTTTTAAATCTTTCTCCTCTTGCATCAAACCTGTACCCTATGGTATTGAACAGTTGCACAAATTAAAGATTATTTGGAGCTCCCTCTAATGTAAACAGTCCTCACATTGTTCTTCCTCTACATTGGGGAAACAAGGTGTAGACTGGGTGATCACTTTGCATAACACCTATGTTCTGCCTGCCAGAAAGACCCTGAACTTTCAGTTGCCTGCCACTTCAATACACTGCCCTATTCACTGGCCTACATCTGTGTCTCAAAGCTTGTTGCAGTGCTTCAGCGAAGCTCAGCTCAAGGTGGAAGAGCAGCACCTCATTTTCCACTTGGGAAATTGGAAACTGGGAAACAGCCTTCTGGACTCAAGATTGAGTCCAACAGTTTTAGGGCTTGAGACAACTTCTCCCATGTTTTTACCCCAACGCACCACACCAGGCCTTGTTATCACATTGTCTACTATTACACACATCCCATCGTTAGCCTCTAATAGTCCCAAATAGCAGCTATTCATTTTCCCAGGCTGACTGTTATCCATTTCCTTATCTGTCCAACTGTTCTCTCTCTTTGGGGTCTGTCACCATCTACTGTTTACTCCTTATTCTCTCCCCCCACCCTATCTTGTGCATAAGAAACAACTTTTTCCTAACTACCATCAATTCTGAGGAAGGGCCACCAGACCCAAACGTTAACTCTGATCTCTCTCCACTGATGCTGCCAGACCTGCTGAGCTTTTCCAGTAATTTCTGTTTCTGTTTCTGATTTCCAGCATTCACAGTTCTTTTGTTTTTAATTTTTTCTTACAAGTGTATGGCAACATAGAGCTGAAAATGTATACTTTCTTTTGCCCTCTCTCACAAGCATTAGCTTACTTCATGAGTAGCTCTCACACCATTTCATTCAAGTTGCTTTTTACACTAACCTTGTCTCGATTCCATTCACAAGAGATGTGTCCGTGGGGCAGGCTCTGCTCGGAATGCTCTCAGCCCTGATATCTGGCCAAATGACCTTAGTAGTCAGAACTGAAGATGCTGGAGTCAGCTATAATACAGAGTGGAGCAGGCCAGGCAGCATCAGAGAAGCGGAAAAGCTTCTTCAGAAATGGGGGAGGGGGAAGGGGCTCTGAAATAAATACAGAGAGGAAGGGTAGGTGTATGGCTTGGTTTGTAAGGTGTAATGATGCTGCCAATTGAAAGGTTATTTTGCCCTGGCGCTTTTCTTTTGAAGAGAGGTTGTGAGGCAGAGGCCCCAAACTAACTGCTGAAGGCGACTTATGTAAACAACTTGTAAGGCCTTTTCTCCCCCCACAGATTGAATAGATGTAGCCAGCTCTCACAGATCAGGATTTCTGGGTTTTGTTTTTGTTTTCAGTAACATCAGAATCTCTAGGGGTCTCAAAAGAGTTGGAAGCTTCAGTGAATGTCTCCTGTCTGCTACAATCTCTGAACTTTCTCTTGATTTTTTTATTTCCTCCTGTATTGGAGAACTGCATGTGAGAATCGGTGTCAGAATTTCCCTGCTTTTTTTGCCAAGGATGTAACTAGCAATACATGCTGTGTATCTGTTAAGTTTTCCAGCGGCCAATTAAGTCTAAATTCCTCTGTCTTTTAGCCGTATTTTTGACTATCGTGTAAATTATGTTTTGCTTAACGTGGAGTATTTTGACCAGTTGCATCACATCTGGAACACGCACTTCACACTTACCTTTAAAATAAGAAAAAGTTAGGGTCGAGGCTACCTTCTGAAAATATTTTGACAGGGTCTGGTCTGGTCTATAGCAAAGGGGGAGAAGTGAAGGTTGAGGCCAGGGATTCCAGACCCAGTCCAGGAGACTTCAGCATTAAGCCTGGGCTGACAGAAGGAATGCTACACTGTCTCAGCTACCCTCTGTCAGATGAAACCTTAAACTGTGACTGGGTTTTCCTCCCTCACAGATGATGTCAGAGATTCCCTCGCCATTAGAAGAATAATCTCAATTGTTAACAAAGATGCAAAGAAACTAGGTTTGTCCAGTTTCCTTTAATTGTTGGAGTATGAGCTGGAAACTAAACAATGTTTCAGGATTAAGGCTTTAGCAATGGGACATCTTGAGATGACTGCTGCAAAAGTGTTGCACAGTGTTTAGAATCATTAAATACACCTTTGATTGGTTTATGGCTCATTTCACTGAGTTGGCAATGTTGGCATTAGTATGGCTTTTGTGGCACAGTACACAGTCTTATAGAGTCAAGGCAGGGTCAGCCAGCTGAAACTTTAACTCAAAATTGCTACTTAATTACCTGCAGATTTTCATAGAATCCCTACTGTGTGGAAGCAGGCCATTTGGCTCATTGAGCCTACACCAACCCTCCAAAGAGCATCCCACCCTGGCCCACCCCTGTAATCTTGCATTTCCCACCCAGCCTGCACATCCCTGGAGACTAGGGGCAATTTAGCACTGCCAATCTGCCTAACCAGCAAATCCTGGGACTGTGGGTGGAAACCCGAGCACCCAGGAGGAAACCCATGCAGACACTGGGAGAACTCCACACAGACAATAGCCTGAAAGAGGAATTGTACTCAGGTCACCCTGGTACAGTGAGGTAGCAGTGCTAACCACTGAGCCACTGTGCTAAGATTGGCATTAGGATGGTTACGGAAGCACCCCATGGTCAAAAGGGTCATCCGTTGGCTGCCTTGGTAAGAGGGAGAAAAGAAATGAATGAACACAATATCTGTTATCCTATGCTTTGCAAAAGATTCCTGACAAACTCCCAATTGTGGGATTAATAAAAAACTTTGCCCATATGTTGAGTTATGATTCCAGAAGTTAGAAATGGATTCATCGTAAATCCATAAATTAGCGCTCACAACAGTTTCCACCTTTCGCTCCTGGACCCATTTCCTCTGTAGAAGCCAACCACAACTGGGCAAAACCCAGCTCTTTCTTAGAAACACAAAAACACAACGACCAATTAAACAAGTTACCCCAAATAACAACAGCAAATGCAGTCCCCACCGGGATCCAGAACCCAGCTCTCCATTGCATTCGTCAAAAAAAGTCCGCCAAGTCACTAATTACACAGCCAGCAATTAACCAGCAGTACTGCCCAGGGCCTTTGCAATGATCACTAACAAGGGGGAGCAGGGTCGGGTGCAGGCATGATTGGAAGAGAATGGAGAGATTATATTAAAGTTAAGTTTGAGGGGGAAATAATAAAGTCCAGCCCCCATGGTACCTACCTCTCTCGAAATGCCTCAAAAGTGTTGATAGACACAGCTTGCTCTGTTTCTAAGGGCACCCAGGGAGGAACATTACAGGGGAAGAGAGGCAGGCAGTTCATAACTATGATCTGCAGCTTGTTGTCTGGACTTTTGATGCCTACATTGGCTAGGCCTAGGTGAACCCTACTCTTATATTTTCCACTTGATCTGTTCAGGCATGTTATTACGCACGTCTGAACCCAGGCCTCCTGGCTCAGAGGTAGGGGCACTACCACTGGACCCCAAGCACGGCTAGAACCGAACTTGTTTTCTCTTATGTGGAGTCTGAGAAAGGGCCACTGGACCTGAAACATTACCTGTGCTTTCTCTCTCCACAGATACTGCCAGACCTGCTGAGTTTTTCCAGCAATTCCTGTTTTGTTCCTGATTTCCGGCATCCACAGTTCTTCTGGCTTTTGGGGTTTTTTTGTGCATTCTGTCGATTAGCCACCACCAGTAAATTAGCCATGTTTTCCAACCGGGCTTTCAATACCATTTTCAATCAACACTAGGATGCTCTATTTGACTGTGACCCAAACTGTGGTCTCTCTGTGTCCTGCACCCTTCCCTATTTTTACTTGACAAACCACGTTTTCAGCAGGAGACCATTCCTCTCGCATAAACTTGCATTTATATAGCACCCGTCACAACCTCAGGACAAGGACATATCCTAAAGTGCTTTGCAGCTACAAGTATTTTCGATGTGGGGGTCACAACTGTGATGCTGGAATGACCAGCTGATCTGTGTCATTGTGTGTTGTTAACTGGTGGAGCGGATTGGATAGGGTACTGGGAATAACAGCCTTATTCTGCTTCTAAACATTGCTAAAGTCCATCTGAGAGAGGTGCCCAGGCCTCAGTTTAAGGCCAAACTTGCAAAGCAGCCCCTGGTACAGTGCAGCATGCCACAAGCACTGCACTGAGTCGTCAGTTTTGATGTTTAAGTACAGGAGAGGCACTTGGATCTGGAACTTTACTACTCATAGCTCATGGTATTACCAACTGGCAAACAGGAACTGGGCTGGTGGGGGAACGTGAAGCCATGAAACATGACTTTCTTTTAACTAGAAAGTTCATTTTCACAAGTATCATTTGTTGCTGGATCCGATATGGAGGCCATTGTTCGTGTGGCCTCTTTCTGTGCCGTGAGCACACTCCGTTTCTAACACGAGGTGACACATGAATGCTGCCTGCAGTTTCCCTCCACCGTCCTGACTTGGAAATATATCGTGACAGCAGAGGCCCATTGCGGAGTGAGGACAGGGGCCCAGTGCGGAGCGGAGACAGGGGCCCAGTGCAAAGTAGGGACACGGGCCCAGTGTGGAGCAGGGACTGGGGCTCAGCCCAGTGCAGGGACAGGGGCCCATTGCGGAGCGGGGACAGGGGCCCAGTGCGGAGCGGGGACAGGGGCCCAGTACGGAGAGGTGACCGGGGCCCAGTGCGGAGCGGGGACAGGGGCCCAGTACGGAGCGGGCACCGGGGCCCAGAGCAGAGCGGGGACAGGGACGCAGTGCGAAGCGGGGACAGGGGCTCAGTGCAAAGCGGGGACAGGGGCTTAGTGCAGAGCGGGGGTGCAGGGGGCCCAGTGTGGACTCCCTACGTTGAGGCATTATAGTTGCCTTAGGATTACAGAGGTTCTACAAGCCAGCTCACCCGCCCACCTTTCTCCAGGGATGGGCAGTGGACTCCAATTCCCACAAACGAACAGACATGCCACGGTGACATTTACAAGCTGCCATAGGTATGATTTGTCATGGCCACCTCTCACTGCTGTGCATCAGTGTGATGCCCCTGAACCTGTAAGTGCTTTTGTTCTGGTGAGCCACTCTATCAAGAGGCACAGTGTGAGGATTGAGATCTTCCAGCTTTTTTTTGTCAAGAGGCCAGCGTGGTGAGGTCCCATGTGCCAGGGGAAAGCAGTGAAGAATGAAACTAGTCCTGCCTCGCTAACAGGCTGACTGCATTTTTATTGATGACTGCAGTGAACTGGAGGATGGATGCAGACACAAGGAAGTGTGCATTGGCACCCAGACTCCTCAACCATTGGGTGCATAAATATATAGACATTTGTGCCGGCCAACCACTAGGGTTTAGGCTGAGGAGTTTGATCAGAATTGCCCCTGTGCAGAGTAGGTACACATGCATTTCAAGTGCTGTTTACTGCACTGATTAAACAAGGCTAGCTGCCCTGTTCTCCTGTCGGTTGACATGTGACTCAGCCCTCTTTATAGACACTGCAGCTGCTCATGAATACTAAGCATCCCTCCCTGTTGTTCTTGTCACAGTGCCCTTGCCTCACTGCTGTGGAGGGCTGACTGACAGTCGAGGAACCCTCTGAATGCGATTTTTAATCCACCGAGCACAGATTCTGTCTAGACAAGCTGCGATAACATTCAGGCTGCAACTGAAATCCTGGTCCACAGCACTGAAGGTAGTGGCCACCTGGAGATGCACGCTCAAGATGTTCAAAGCTCCCCTTTTTCTGTGTGTGTGTGTGTGTGTGTGTGTGTGTGTGTGTGTGTGTGTGTGTGTGTGTGTGTGTGTGTGTGTGTGTGTGTGTGTGTGTGTTTGTGTGTGTGTGTTATGTGTTTTGTGTGTGTATTGGAGTGAGTGTGTGAGAGTGTGTAAGTATTCATGTGTGTGTGTGTGTGTGTGTGTGTGTGTGTGTGTGTGTATGTGTGTGTGTGTGTGTGTGTGTGTGTGTGTGTGTGTGTGTGTGTATGTGTGTGTGTGTGTGTGTGTGAACATGAGTACCTGGGTGTCAGTGTATTAAGGTGAGTGCGTGAATGTAAATGTGTGTGTGTGTGAGTACGTGAGCGTGAGTGTGTCTATGTGAGAGAGAGTGAGACAGGCCACAAGACCTACCCTGTTGATGTGTAGCTCAGAGACCAACAAACTCTCACATGGGAGAGCTGCAAGGCAGCTGCCTAACATTTTGTTGCAGACATCTTAAGGTTCACTATTTGGTTTTGACTGAATCCCAGCAATTCAATTGGGTCAGTATAGTGCTCAGCTGTGCTCTCACTGATTATAATCCCGCCTCCTCCTTACGAATGGGTTATGGCCTGGTGACTCACTTCCTGGAGTCTCTGATTATGTTATCCAGACTCTCTTTACTCAGGGTGACATATTAGTAATTGAAATGGCTACTTGTACTGCCTGGCCATTGCTGACCTGAGCATTCTGCCTGTGATTAAACCTGGAAATTTCACAGCCGTTCCCAGGGAGAGGTTGGCCAGCTTGTTACAGTTCCAGAGGGGATGCTAGAGGGGGTTTGTTAGGTCCCATATTAGAGAAGGGTTAAATTGCATCCCCTTCTTTACTTAGTGCAAGTCCCCCACCCCACTTTGGCAGGTTGCAACAGTGTTAATCATAGATAGTGAAATTGGCAATGGTTGTGCCGTGGAATATCAAGGGGACAGGGTTCGATTCTCCTGTATTGGAGCTGGCCATTGCCAAGTCAGTATATTGTCTAGATTTTGCAGCTCATTTCATTACCCGATGAACTGAAAAGGAACTAAACACTCTGTGACTATCACCAAATCTTGCAGCAATTTGTTCTTATTCTGTGATATCTGTGATATCATCGATACCTCTGACTTTCTGATGGAGGGGAGGGCTTTGATGAAGCAGCTGAAGATGGTTGTGCTGGGACACCACTCTGGGAAACTCAGGAAGTGAATCGCTGGGTCTGAAATAATTCTCCTCCAAAAACCATAACCATCATCTTTGGTCGTGGGTGGGAGTCCATACTGCACAGAAACAGACCCTTTGGTCCATCTTGCCCATGCCAACCGGATATCCTAAATTAATCTAGTCCCATTTGCCAGCATCTGGCCCATATCCCCCTAAACCCTTCCTATTCATGTACCCATCCAGATGCCTTTTAAATGTTGTAATTGTACCAGCCTCCAACACTTCCTCTGGCAGCTCATTCCATAAATGGAATAGAAGGTAGATTTTAAAGGGGATAGCTGCTAAACAGGAGCTGAAATGATCAACCTCAAATTTCACCTTCAATCAGCTAACTCAAAGTGACATAGGATAACCCTTCTTCTCCCTCCAACTCTCTCTCTATAGCTCCCTTTCTCTCTATTTTGCTTCTTTTTCTTTCTGTTTTCACTGCCTCCTTCCTCCACCCCTCTGTTTCTCTCTATCTCTCTCTCTCTCCAAACTCTCTCCCTCTCTCTCTATTTCTGATTCTCTCTCTGTCTTTTTAACCTCTCTCCACCTCTTTTCTTTCCTCACGACCGGTCTCTCCTCTCTCTCTCCATCTCTGTCTCTCATTTTTCCTCCCCCCTCCTCCATGCTTCTCCACCCTGACAAACCAGCGCAGTTGTATAGAGTTGCAATCTCGGACCTGATTTAAAAGGAAAAGGGGCAGATTATGTAAACACCATGGTAATATCTGGGTGCCACACATCAGCAAATTGTCATAGAATGGCAGAGTCGTCTTCCAATGAGGGCTTTCAAGTGGTCACTGAAAGATGGATGTCTACAAGCAAACTACTTCTATATAATCACTGTGTCTGTAAACTCAACCATCACCTCACAATGCAAGACTGTCGCTGACCCCTGCTCAATCAGTGGACCTGACAACTAAATAAATTGATTGTCAATATCAGTAACAGTACCAGTTTCCTGAGTATGCTCGAGAACAACATTAGGTATTTCCTGAGCTGCTGTGAATCAAACAGACTGGACAGCGTTCTTCACCCGAACCTCATTCACAAGACAAAAAATTCTCAACAAGGAACAAGCCGAGAAAGCTGGAGAAACTCAGCAGGTCTGGCAGCATCCGAGGCGACGGAATGAGGAATGCAATGTTAGAGACAAAAATAAACCTGCAGATGCTGGAATCCAAGGTAGACACACAGGAGGCTGGAAGACGACAGCAGGCCAGGCAGCATCTGGAGGAAAGGAGCAGTCAACGTTTTTAGTGTTTCCCTTCCTCGGGACTGTTTTGCACCCGGCCCGTCAGCTAGAGATACAGGGTCATAGTACTACTGCATTGCTGTACACTAACGCAGAGTGGGAAAGCTTATCAAAATTGTCCTGAAGAAGGGAAATACCCAAAACGCTGACTGTTCCTTTCCTCCAGAGAAGTACAATGTTATGGCTGTCAAGCATGCGCACAAAAACAAGACCTACATTTTGTCAGCTAAGTGTCGTCAGGGCTCCCCGCCCCCCCCGCCGAGTGTCTAACTGACAATGTCCATCTCTCTGGACTTGCATTGGAGACATACATTGCTGGGACCCCTCACCGAAGCCTAGCTCGTCTGACCTAGCTAGTCCTGCTGACTCTTGAGATGATCGTTCTAGCTTTGTGTCAGCACACAGCAATGCAGTAGTACTTGTGAGCCTGGGATCTTGGCTGAGGGGCAAGGTGCAAACACGACGATCAGGGGGTGTTGAGGGAATCCAGGTCGGAGCGAGAGAGCACTAAGAGAGTGAACAAAGAGCCCAGAGATGCAGCCTGGCCGTGTCCCAGAGCGCATGGTGTCTTTGCCCAGAGACTGCAGCACTGAAGTGGATGAAGACATCTCTATGAGAGTCCTTAGGACATGTTGGAACCCAAAATCCACGGATGCAGGATACCCCCTGAGATGCCGTTGCACAGTGGCCAACCTGGAGACGGTCTGCATCAGTTGCCAGGCACCTGCTCTGACTTTAAGGTCGAGAATTCTCAGCACCGAGTTTACTTGTGGGAGGTGACGGGGCAGAAACCTGTGTATGGGTGAGGCGAGATGTGCTGCTCGGAAAGTTGCTAACAAGCAGCATTCCAGCAAGAAACTCTCCTCAACGCCTCTGATTTAGCTCAAAGACACAGTGAGTTTTTCCCAGCATTCAGAGGGGCCTCTTGTAGGCCTCTGCCAATTTTCTCCCACCATAGCCCACATCATTCTGGCCCCTATAAGATTCCAGCCAACGTTTCAAATCTAATATGCCTCTACTTTGGAGAATAATAAACCTTGGGCAAAATACCTATGTTTCGTACAATTGTTTCCAGTTGTTGTGATCCTACACAGAACATAGAACAGTACAGCACAGTACAGGCCCTTCAGCCCACGGTGTTGTGCCAACCTATTATCAATCTACCCGGTATACCCTACATTTTACTATCCAAGAATTGCTTAAATGCCCCTAACATATCTGATGCCACTACCTCTGTGGGCAGTGCATGCCAAGCACCCACCACTCTCTGTGTAAAGAACCTACCTCTGACATCTCCCCTATACCTTCCCCCGATCACCTTAAAATTATGTTCCCTTGGGATCGTCATTTCCCGGGAGAAAGTCTCTGACTATCCACTCTATCAATGCCTCTCATCATCTTGTACACCTCTATCAAGCCACCTCTCATCCTCCTTCGCCTCTGTGAGAAAAGCACTAGGTCTCTCAACCTTTCCTCATCAGACCTGCCCTCCAGTCCAGGCAGCATCCTGGTAAATCTCCTCTGCAGCCTCTCTAAAGCTTCCACATCTTTCCTATAATGAGGTGACCAGAACTGAACACAATATTCCAAGTGTAGTCTAAACAGAGTTTTTAAAAAGGTGCACCGGACAATGTTTAAAGTCTTCTCAGTATTACTCCATTGCGCTATTTTTGCCTCTGTACGTGGTCGCTCGTTCTGTCTCCTCCAGAGTATGCTTTGCTGTCATCCACCTGCCTGACAGACCGCAATCTCTGATGCTACTGAGACGTATTTGTAGTAAACAGTCCCAAATAATTTCCTGCACTCTGGCTGCTAGACGCAGAGTTAGTTACACCAGGACTCAGCTGCTGTGAAATGGGGGTTGGGTGAAAGTTTAATATAATTGGCAATTTGATCTTCTAGTGGGCTAGGCTGTCTCTGATGATTGCATAATGCGTTGCTTCCCTGCTCTTGGGCTTTGAATCAATACTTATCTGAATAAAAGTGATATGTTTGTCCTTTAGCATGGGGACATGTATTGTACTCCCTGCCATATGGATGAAGGGATAACCTCCTTCATTATTCACGTTCAATAAATTGGCTCAACAGAATTAACAGCAACCTATAATTACACAGCACCTTTAACACAGTAATCCATCCCAGGGATTTTTACTGAAATGATCCCCAGCAAAATTTGACACTGAGTCATTTGCAGGGCATCTCTATCTCAGGATAATGTGCTCATCATTTAAGGTGGAGGTGAGGGAAAATGTTTTCGCTTGGAAGGTTGTGAATTTTCGGAATTCTCCACCGCAGAGGGTTACAGATGCTCCGTTGCTCGTAAGACCATAAGACATAGGAGCAGAAATCTAATTTAGGTGCTGAGTCTTCTCAATAGAGGAGACAAGGGAAAGTGGAATTGAAGCTAAAGCTTACTCACGATTCAGAGGGCTGAATGGTGAGCACTCATTGGTCAGGTATGTAGGTGCTAAAAAAAGGAGGAAGGATCATAGATATTTTGGGAGGAAATTCCACAATTTAGGGCCTGAGGAGGTTGTGCTGCAGATGCCAGCTGTGAAGTTATTAAAAATTGGGACACGGCAAGGATTGGAAGGAGCCAGAAAGCTTACTTGGTAACTGAGCAGGAGCAGGTTATACAGAGAGGAAGAAGTGGCATCATAGAGGGATTCAAACACAACGCGTAACATTTTCAAATTGAAATGTTGAATGGGAGCCAATGTAGAAATTTATGGAAATACATGTAGATTTGGATGGAAATTAGTTAAGTATGCAGTAAACTGAAGGATGACAAAAGGAAATGCCCGGCATTCTGTATCATAATCAGAACATTGAATTGCCTCTGTACCTAATAACGAAGAAAGAAAGAACTTTTTTTTGTGCAGAGCTTTGCTTCCATCCCTCAATGGCTCATTGCCAATCAGTTACTGTAGAAAACTTTCCTACCTCAGAAAACATTTGGTTTCACATAGGAACATCCTCACAAAGAAGAGCAGGTGAGTTTTCCCTTGCATCCTGGTCCGTTTAATCCCTCAGGATATAGGCTTTGATAGAAACCCCCTTCTTCCTCATGGGAGCTTTCTGTGCACAGATTAACATTTCTGTAGTGACTGAATTTCCTAAGCGTTTTCTTTGTTGTGCAGGGCATGAAAGGTGCTATAAAAATGAACAGCTGGGTCATTCCTGAAGAAAAACGCTCAGAAAGCAACTCAGAAAAGCTATTCTCCCTGCAGTTTTGCTCCAGCCTAAACTCCAGTCAAAGGTAAGGGAAAATGCAGGTGGATAAACATATTCCTGTTTGCTAAGTAGCAATTGTCTCTGAGGACCATACGTCTGCTCTCTTATTGAAGAACAATGATCAGTGATGGCTGAACCTGCAGTCGTCATGTCTCAGGCAAGAGGAATGGTTGACAAATTGGGATTTCATTGGCAATCCCACTTGGGCAGGAATTAACCCCATGTTGCTGGTGTCGCCCTGCATCACAAACCAGCCATCCAGCCAACTGGGCTAACTGAGATTTCTGTTCGCTGCTCCATACCTATCCCTCAATGAGCATCCCCACGACAAATGGTCTTGTTATGCCCACTTTGCTATTCCTAGGCTCGTGCTGTGCGTAAGCAGGCTGTGGCATGGTCTTGCACGTCAGTTTCAATAGGAAAAGGTAACTCACTGGCGCTAAAGCATTTTGAGGCCACAGAATCACTAAAGGTGTTGCAACATACTGGGAGGCCATTCAGCCCATTGAGTCTGCACTGGCTCTGCTACCTAATGCCAATCTCCTGCCTTTCCTCCGTAGCCCTGCATACTATCACTGTCCAAAGCCATCTAATTCCCTCCGGAATGCCTCAATGGAATCAGCCTCCACTACATTTCCAGGCATTGCATTCCAGGCCCAAACTGCTGGCTCAGTGAAAAGGATTTTTCCAATGTCAATCTTGCTTCATTTGCCCATCACTTTAAATCTATCCCCTCTTGTTCTTCCTTCTGTTACAATGGCACATTGCTGGGAATGGAACTCTTCACTCATGAAGAAGGGCTGGATGGGCTGGGACTTCTTCCACTGGAGCGTGGGAGGTTGGAGGCGACCCGATAGAAGTTTATAAAATAAAAGGGGTACAGGTAGAGTTAATGGTCGGTTGTCTTTTCCCTAGGGTGGGGGGATTTCAAGACTAGGGCGGAGCATTATTAAGGTGAGAGGGGAGAGATTTAAAAAAGACAGGAGAGGTAATATTTTTATACAGAGAATGGCTCATGTTTGGAATGAACTTCCTGAGGAAGTGGTGGGTGTGGGTACAGTTACAATGTTTAAAAGACATTTGAGTAAGTACATGAATGGGAAAGGTTTGGAGGGATATGGGCCAGGAGCAGGCAGGTGGGTCTAGTTTGGTTCGGGATTATGGTCGGCATGGACTGGATGGACCGAAGGGTCTGTTTCCAATCTGTATGACACTGTGACTCAATGAAACAGTTTTATCCTATCTACCCTGACCAGCCCACTCCTGATTTTACGTGCATCAATCAGATTTCCTCTCAGCCTTTTTGTTCCAAGGAGAACGGCCCCAATCTCTTCAATCTATCCTTAAATCTGACGTTTCTTCAGCATGGAACCATTCTAGTAAATCGCTTCTGCACTCTCGCCAATGTGTTCACATCATGGTATGTCCTAAAGTCATTGGAGATCTTGTAGAAATGTGAATGTTTTCTTTTGGGACTTGAGGTTGCTGAGAATATAGTTTCGCTGTGGATATATGCTCTCCTAATTTGATTTGCCCAGATGATCTAATGTGTTAGACCTCAGTAATAGGTATATTGATTGTACTACTGAATATTGACCACAGCTGTAAATATTAACGCTTGTTAAATAAACAGAGAAGGTGCTGGAGAAACCCAGCAGGTCAATAGCAAGAACTGCAGATCCTGGAGTCTGAGATAACACTGTGTGGAGCTGGAGGAACACAGCAGGCCAGGCAACGTCAGTGAATAGAGAAACCAAGTTAATGTTTCGGTTATATTTTTTGAAGAAGGGTCCAGACCTGAAACGGCAGCTTTCCTGCTCCTCTGATGCTACTTGGCCTGCTGTGTTCATCCAGCTCTGCACCTTGTTATCTCGGATTCTCCAGCATCAGCAGTTCCTGCTGTCTCTAACGTTTCCGTTGCTGGTTTTTCATCAGATGCTGCTTACAACACATCTCCTCCCGTTTTGCTCTGGCCCCTTAATGTAATCCATGTGAGGAGTTCATTCTCTGCTTTCCGCCTTTGCATTATAAGTGTGCAAATCCCTGAGCCCACTTTCTCCCCTCCCCATCCCCTGAACTTTCACCTTCACAATGAAAGTGTCATGAGCACAAAAGACTCTCCTTACAGGGATTATCCCCTGCAATATTATTGTGAAGAGGCAGGAAACCAATGTTGTTACCTGCAATCTTGGTGTGCATTGATTTTTCTTTTGAGTACCATTCAAATCCTTGCATGTTCAAACCTGGACTGATTTCCAAACTGGATGTGACGTGGAGCTGTACTTGGTGCTGAAATACCGTGCAGTGCAGGATTTATTTCCCACGAATGCCAAGCAGGGTCATCGAAGGAGGGAAGTAATGTTGGCGTTTCAGGTCAATGGACATGTCATCACTTAAACTGTTTCCCTCTCTGCAGATGCTGCTTGATTTGCTGAGCAATTCACCTGCATTTTTTGCTCTTGTTTCAGACTTTCATCATCCGCAATGTTTTCACTTTGTTTGTTCCCCGCTCCCTGAGCTATGGGAAAGCAGGGACAAGGGGGACAGGAAGCATTGGTGGAGCGTGTTTTAGTGGCATCTGTCATCACTTTGGGCTTTAAATAACGATGTAATGAGCATGTGCAAGCTGCAAGAGTTCCTATGTTGGCTTTTACAACTGTGCTGTGGCCCAAGCCTGAGATGGCATGCTGGCTCATGCCTCACAGCAGCAGTGATCTGGATTTGATTCCACCCTTGGGCGCACTGCCAGTGTGGGGTTTGTGCATTCCTCTGCCTTCCACAATCCAAAGATGTGCACGCCAGGGTGGATTGGCCATGCTAAATTGGCCATAGTGTGCAGGCTAGGTGGGTTAACCATGCGAAATGGGTGTGGAGCTTTCTTTGGATGGTTGGTATGGACTCGACAGGCCAACTGACCCGCTTCCAAACTATAGGGATTCTGCAATAAGACCAATAAAACTCGTTGAACCAAATATTCTTCACAACACTTCATGACATGAGCCACCCTTCCTGAAATGTTCAGTCTGCACAAAGCGTTTCCTAATTAATTACATTACCCACTTGAATGGATTAGGAAGTTTGGCTATTATAAAAATGATAGAGAAATTGTAGCTCAAGATGTTATTGTTCACCAACATGGCTAGTTCCTTATTAAGTAACTCCCTTGACTTTACATATCATTTCATACTTAAAGATCAATTATATTTAAAGGTATGGAATTATGGCAATCTCAAGCTCAGAAAGTACCTTTCAACCCCTTGCACTCACACATGTCAAACACAGTCATGTCACCATATAGGGCAGCACGGTGGCTCAGTGGTTAGCACTGCAGCCTCACAGCGCCAGGGACCCGGGTTCGATCCCAGCCTTGGGTAACTGCCAGTGCGGAGTTTACACATTCTCCCTGTGTCTGCGTGGGTTTCCTCCGGGTGCTCCGGTTTCTTCCCACAGTCCAAAGATGTGCAGGCTAGGTGGATTGGCCATGCTGAATTGCCAGAAGTGTTCAGGGGTGTGCGGGTTAGAGGGGATGGGTCTGGGTGGGATGCTGCAAGGGGCGGTGTGGCCTTGTTGGGCCAAAGGGACTGTTTCCACACTGTAGGGAATCTAATCTAATCTATTTTAATGCATTTTCCAGCATAGCCTTGTATGCATCCACTTAATGAGTATACATCTAAGTACTCCTTAAATGTTATGAGGGCTTCTGTCTCTACCACCCCTACAGAGAGCGAGTAGCAGATTCCCAACACCCTCTGTATGAAAATGTTTTCCTCACACCTCCTCTAAAGTTCCTAATGTGGATTCCAGAACTGTACACAATACTCTAGCTGTGACCTCACCCATATTTGACACAGTTCCAGCATAACCTCTCTGCTCTTCAATTTTATGCCTTGACCAATTAAGATAAGAATCCAACCTGCCTCCTTGACCATTTTAGTCACCTGTCCTGCTACATTAAGGGTCTGCTGTACATGAGTACCAAAGTCTCACTGATCCTTGGTGCTTCTCGCGGTCCTACAAATTCATCGTGTGTCCTCTGTGTTCATGCATTTAAATTGTACATTTCATGACCACTGGACACCCCACAGTGTTTAACAGCCAAAACACTTTCAGAACACAACCACAGATGCAATATGGGAAACACCTCAGCCATTTCTTTTTAGCATTATAATCCTCAGCATCAAACAACATTCTGATAAAGGTCAGTTAATCTGTTTTTATTGAGGATAGATGTAGGCCTGGGATATTTTCTGAGTTTTTCTTTGATGTGGAGGGCATTTTATGCTGACCTCAAAGGGTTAGATGGAGCTTCAGTTTAATGCCTCATCTGAAAGGTGTACCTCCAACACTGTAGTATTCCAGTAGGGTTGGACTGGTACCTCAGCCTGGATAGCTGTGCTCAGATCTCTGGAGTAGATTCAAACTCATGCCTTAATGACTCAGAGGTGAGTGTTGCACACACAGAGCTTGGAATTTCATTGTTCGTGATTTTTTTTACTGTCGGCATGTGCAAAGCAAGTAATTAGGCTCCATGAGGGTTTATAGACATCTCTATTTATTAGAGAAAGATGATAGAGTCACAGAATCATACAGCAAGTTAACAGACCCTTTGGCCCAACCAGTCCTTGCTGACCGGTGTCCTCAAACTAAACTAGTCCCATCTACCGGGAATGGTAGGGGAGTCTGAGATAACACAGTGCAGAGCTGGAGGAGCACAGCGGGCCAGGCAGCATTAGAGATAACACAGTGCAGAGCTGGAGGAACACAGCGGGCCAGGCAGCATGAGAGGAACAGGAAAGCTGACGTTTCAGGTCAGGGTTCTTTTTCGGAAAATTTTCAACACTGTGTTATAGTCCCACCTGCCTGTACTTGGCCCACATCTTTCCAAACATTTCTTATTCATGAACTTATTTTCTAAACATTGCAATTGGATCTCTATCCATCACTCCCTCTGAAAGTTCATTCCACACATGAACCACTCTCTGCATAACAAAACTGTCCACATGTCTTTTTTTTAGGTCTTTCTCCTTTCTCCTTAAAATTTATGTAGCTTGAGAGGCACCAGTCCATATCAAGCACATGGCAGGTCTCAAGTCTACACCAACCTCAGAATGGGAATAGGATTTCTGCTGTGGTGCTATTCTGAACCATACACTCAGCATCCAACCACATAAGTCATGGGTGAGCAACACCATCCAAACAATAGATAATTGTACTCATCACTGTTCATGCACACAAATTGGTTGCTGCATTTGTCAACATAACTACAGTAACTACACTTTATAACTGATTCTCAAAGTCATATGGAAAATGCAAACAGTATAATGCTAATGCAGGTTCATTTTATCTTAACGCTGCTTTATGATTCTTTTATTCAGAGAGGATGCTTCACCTTTCAGTTTGAGCATCAGTGAAATTGGTCAAGACACAGAAATACTGCCTTTGGCACCAACACATTGCATATTTATAATTGAGATTATCTCTCTCTCCGAAATATTGCAGGTTACTTTTGAAGAGATGTTATTAAAGTATCTAGACCCCTCCCACCACCTTTTGATTGTTCAGTGGGTTAGACACTTCATTTATTGCGGCAGTGACCAAAAGGGAAAGATGCAGAACGAGCAAATGGTCATATCTAGGTTAGTTTCAGCTGTGGTCTCCCTGTTGCAATTAACTTTATTACCTGAGGGAATGTGAGGGGGAAATGTGGACCGGCACATACTGGTTATGCTGGAGTGATACTTCCTTTATCTGAATGTGTGTGTGTGTGTGTGTGTGTGTGTGTGTGTGTGTGTGTGTGTGTGTGTGTGTGTGTGTGTGTGTATATGTGTGTGTGAGTGTGTGTGTGTGTGAGTGTGTGTGTGTGTGTGTATATGCACGTGTGTGTGTGTGCATTTGTGTGTGTGCATATGCACGTGTGTGTGTGTGTGTGTGTGTGTGTGTGTGTGTGTCTGCGCCCATGTGTGTGTGTGCATATGCACGTGTGTGTGTGCATTTGTGTGTGTGCGTATGCACGTGTGTGTGTGTGCATTTGTGTGTGTGTGTGCGCGTTTGTAATTCAATAGCATACATTTTTATCTGTAGTGATTTGTGTTGCAAAATCAATTTCACAATTGTTCTGTTAGAGTGCCAAATTGGATATTGATATTGATTATGCACAGAGGTTCAGAACTCTGTTATGTAATCTCCGTATTTAATCTATACCAGAAGCCACAGTGATGCTAGTCCCCAAAAGGAGAGCACGATATGGTGAAGAAACAGATGGAAATGTATTCTCCTCTTTTGTTCTGACTTTGCCAAATTTCCCTACCTCTCTGCCAACCGGTTTCTTACTGCATTCCACTCTCCCTCTCCCTGCTTCCAATGACTTTACATCAGTCTTATTTTCAATACATTATTTCCCAAGATCTGAACGATCTGAAACACATCTCTGAGAATTTTCTTCCTCTCTCACATGTTTGAAGTTTGCATTCAGTTTAGTTCTCTGACCCTTCCAAATATTGGTACTAACTTGCTGCTATAGCCTTGACATGGGTCCCTTGCACTCATCCTCTGACTGAAGAATTTCTCTTGTCACTGCTGGCACACCTCTTTATTATATTTCGCTTGAAGCTCTCTGCATTCATATCTTCTCTTTCTGTGTATTCACTCTATCTAGTGCTATGTTGTTCAAGTATAAATGCTTCGGCGATTGTGTGAACTCTTTAAAGAAATGATACTTTGCTCAGCAAAAGGCAAAGAATACAATGGCAGTAATGTTGCACCTTCAAGCAGCGCAGAGTTCAGCTGGAATCATACAGTCTGGAGAACATTCAGAGAGAGGCCGCGTGGCCAAGTTTGTGAGTGAGAGAGAAATGTATTTTTGGACTCAGTGAAAGAGGATTTGTCTTGCCTAAAGAACAGCAGCCCAAAACTCTTTTTCCTTATTTTTACAACGCCTCTCAACAGAGCGTGCAAGCTCAGGACCCACAGAAATTCATCTTAACCACTAGTGGTGGGTTTCTGAAGAAGACTTCCTTTGAGTCAACTCCAATGCCTGAAAAGTAGGGATTTCTGCCAGTTATAAGAAAGGCACCTCAGTGCCAGCCTGTGAGTTGAGTAACATATGCTAAATTTGAACTGTTCACGAATGACTTTTGCATTTTTTTTTGAATAAGTTTATTTTTTGTAGCAACACTCTATTTATCCGTCAATTACTGAAGAAACCCAGATAACCCGTTCTCTATTTTCAACCTAACACAGTCTGAGACCTATCTAATTAGTCACTTGGTCACATGGAACTAGAATATTGCCAGAAAAAAGACACATTTTTGTCATAACTTTTCATCATGCACTCTTCAGGATGATTTGCAAGAATACCAATTCAAGGGGAAAACCAACATTTATATTGCCTGAAAAGAGAGTGATGATTGGTTGGCACGTTGACCCTGATTGGTATAGGCATTGTAATAGAGAATGTACCAAATGATCATGGTCAAAAGTTACCTATCAAACTTTGTTTTAATTTTTAAACCAATCAGGTTGACTCTGATTGGTCCGGTCATTGCCCTGAACAATAAGCCTGCAAGTGAACATTGACTATTTTGTTGAGGTGAAACTGTTACAGTGATTTTCATTCTGCCTGTGAAGTACAGTCCCCCTTTATTAACATATGTAGGTTTGAGTACACGCAAGTGTGACACGCTGGGAGCCTGGCTGAGATTTCTGAGTTGGTTGTCAGCATAACTCCTCACACACTCAAGATTATCGAGAAAATGTTGTCCAACTGCAGGATCATGTCTAATGCTGGAGACTGAGTTTATTTAATCATTCGCAGGGTGTGGATGTCACTATCCATGTCAACATTTATTGCTCATCACTAATTACCAAAGGCCAGTTAAGAGTCAACCACATTGCTGTGGGTCTGGAGTATAGAGCAGGTGAGGATGGCAGATTTCTTTCCCAAAAGGCATTAGTGAACCAGATAGGCTTTTACAGCAGATGACAAAGGCTTCATGATCATCATTCGAGTTTTAACTTCATTGTCTATCATGGTGAGGTTTGGACCCAAGTCACTAGAGCATTAGTCTGGGGTTCTGGATTACTACATAACCCCCGCGGTATATTACAACTTTCACAGGTGTAGGCTGGTCAGATTTTTTTGTTGAAAACAGCCAAAGGAATATATTTTCTTCATTAATCTGTCGGTTTTTTTTGGTGTATGGCCTGTATACCAGGCAACACACCGGGACTGAAACTCATATACAATATTATTCATTTGTGTGACTGGCAGAACATCTTCATGGATTGGTGACACTATCCTGGTGTTGCTGTAAAGTAGCAGCATGAAACAGCCTTTATGTATTTGGCCATATCAGCAAGCTAGTTAAATTTAAAATTAGTTACAATCCCTACAGCATTGAAGCAGACTATTTAGCCCACACCATCCCTCTGAAGAGCATCTCACCCAGACTGACACCTCTTGTCCTTCCCCTGTAATCCTGCCTTTCCCATGGCTAACCCATCTAGCTTTCACGTACCTGGATGCCATTGGGCAATTTAGCATGGCCAATCCACTTAGCCTGCGCATCTTTGGGCTGTGGGGGTAAACCAGAGCACCCGGAGGAAACCCACGCAGACACGAGGAGAACGTACAAACTCCACAGTGGCAATTGCCCGAGGCTGAAATCAACCCAGTCCCTGGCGCTCTGGGTCAGCAGTGCTAACCATTCTGGTTTGCTATCATTGGTGGGGGAGCGACGTTTGAAAAGGAAACCATGAACCACTCCAACCTCGATCATTACACTAGGTACAACTGTGTAGAGTTACATTAAAATATCTAGGTTTAAAGGCTCTTAGAAATAAGGGCTGTATATATCAATTGAAAAACATGCTAAAAATTAGAAGTAACTGTCCACAGTGCTGAAATCCTAACATATAAACAATTGCTAAGTAGTTCCAGAACATACAGGTATGTACAACACAGTTCAGCCCTGAACACACAGACTATCACTTACATTCTACATTAGTGCCCATCCACCTTTCTTTGTCTAATTCCATCAGCAAATTATTCTGTTCAATTCCCTGACGTGTATTTCACCTCTGCCTCAATACTTCTATGACATCAGCCTTCATATCTTTATGGTGAAACCTGATTCTTTCAGAGCAGAGCACAATTTCAGGGCTGGATTCACGCACCAGAGCTTCAAAATAGCAAACAAAAGGTGGGTTGATATCGATTTGATTGTAAATGGGTTTTTTTTGGGGGGGCTTGCCTCACAGCTGTGTTCTCCTGCTACTATTCTGATTGACTTGCTTCCAGAAGAAAAGGGAGCTAATTAAAAATGCGACACTGGCGTTATTTGCTCCTGAAGTTGACAGTAGGAGACTGAAAAACAGAGTGCTTGAGCATAACATTGGAAGCTGATGCAGCACGTATTGGGCACTCTAGAACTGACCTGTATACTTTCGGTAACAGTAAAAACGTAGAATCTCAAGCGATTTTCACATTTTTTCAACTTAAAAGCAACAATTCACCCATCTTCACTAAACCTCTGTGATCTGTTTGAGTACCAGTTTCAAGAACGTAGCCTACTAGCTTTTCATGTTTTTTAATGTGTCGGAATTTGCATTTGCCAATTTGCTCTATTGATTAATGCGCTGCCCGGAAGGGGCGATATGTGAAAGGATTTTTTCTCCATGACTTCTGGTTTATTTAAGAGATCTTGGGCAGTTCCAAAGACAACCAACTTGCAATGAGCTGTGAACATGAGGAGGGTGGATATACGGCATATTGAAAAATGCATCATATTTTTATAGGACAATGGAAACTATCGACAAATTATTGTCTTCTATTGTCACTGGGCCTGGATTGTTGATCATTTTACCTAAATGATTGTGCAAATCCATGGTTTATGTAAAAGATGCTCCAGCACCTCCTCAAGTGCGGATATTATTGACCTTCTCTGAGATGTTTGTAATCTGGAAATGAAGGAACTAAAGACAAAATAACGGCTTTAGTGCAATAGCAGATCTTATGCTCATCAAGGGAACAGTAGCAGTGGATGAGAGCAGGCAGATTGCTTTATTCAGTACTGGGATCCTTATGTCATTCACAGCAGGACCCGCTCCTGACTGCATTATATCCATTAATGGATATTGTATGGCTCTGCATTGAGATTCAGTCAACATCCTATTGATGGAGGGCTGCAGTAGAGATTTATGCCCACTGGCCAGATAATCAAAATGCATAAAATCTTTAATCTAGCTACTAATCTTACTTTGTCAGATTCCACTTGCAGTTGTGATGAGTTCCACTTTGCATTACTGTGATATAAGATATTAAGTAAATTCGAAACAGATGGCAAAAATAGGGTTAGAGGCCATACCTACTAAAAAATGAATCAGGCTGGATGGTTGTGAATCTTTTTTCTCTCTCTGGAATGGGTTATTTGTAATTGACTAAATATTCAACATCCCTGAGTGAGAGTTTCTGAGGGAGAAGGCACATTGTGTCTGAGTGACCACTTGAGTGAACTTTCAGTTCATGATGGCCCATGACTATGGTCATGTATGATAAGATACAATAATGCAAATTCCATCATTTGATTGAATACCTAGGGCTTTCTTAGGCTGAAACAGTTTTAGAAAGGAAACAAAAAAACCCTGGCATTAAATCTAATGTGATCCCAAATGACATCATTAATGGGCGAATCAGAGCTCAGTCTGAAGCCCACCTTTTTGGATCATATTTTGTTCCAGCCTAGTTATAATAAGGTGGTCTCTCAGAGAGGCAGATGCTGCAAATTTTGTTTTCACAATAAAATAAAAGTGTATTAAGCAAAAGAAATGAAGATGAAAAAGAATATTTACTCATAACTCAAATTCAAAGAGTTTTATACACAATAAAAATATAACCATAATAATCCCCCAAAATATTGGTTTATAAGTTTCAAGAAAAATATCCCTTGTACACTACTCACACTGGAACTCCTTGCTCTTAACACTTCAATAGGTCTACTGTAACTGTGATGTTAACTTCCAAACTGGATCCTCTGTTGCTTATTCTTGGTGTTTTCATATACTTTTTTTTATTCATTCACAGGGTGAAGGTGTTGCTGGCCAGGCAGCATTTATTGCCCATCTCTAATTGCCCAGAGGGAGGTTAAGAGTCAACCACATTGCTATGGGTCTGGAGTCACATGTAGTCCAGACCAGGTAAGGATGGCAGTTTCCTTCCCTAAAGGACATTAGTGAACCAGATGGGTATTTCCAACAATCAACAATGGGTTCATGGTCATCATTAAGCTCTTAATTCCAGATATTTATTGAATTCAAATTCCACCATCTGCCGTGGTGGGATTCGAACCCAGGCCCCCAGTGCATTAGAGGTAGTAGGAACACTTCAGCAATCAAGGACCTTCAGCCTCTGATCTTTAGGTAAATGCCCTCCAAGGCTCGAAGAGGTTGATGTGAGGAAGGAGGATGCACGAGAAATTTTGAAAAACATAAGGATAGACAAGTTCCCTGGGCCAGACGGGATATAGCCAAGGTTATTACGCTAAGCGAGGGAAGAGATTGCTGCCTCTTTGATGATGATCTTTGCATCATCACTATTCGCTGGAGTAGAACGAGATGATTGGCGGGTGGCAAATGTTATTCCCTTCTTCAAGAAACTGAATAGGGATAATCCTGGAAATTACAGACCGGTCAGTCTTAGTTCTGTGGTGGCAAATTATTGGAGAGGATTCTGAGAAATAGTATTTATGATTATTTGGGATAGCACAGTTTGATTGGAAATAGTTCAGCATGGCTTTGAGAGGGGCAGGTCATGCCTCACAAGCCTTATTGAATTCTTTGAGGATGGGACAAAACACATTGATGAAGGTGTATCAGTGGATGTGGTGTATATGGATTTTAGCAAGGCATTCGATAAAGTTCCCCATGATAGGCTCATTCAGTAAGTAAGGAGACATGGGATTCAGGGAAATTTGGCTGTCTGTATACAAAACTGGCTGCCCAATAGAAGACAGAGAGTGGTAGTAGATGAAAGTATTCAGCCTGGAACTCGGTGACCAGTGGTGTTCCGCAGGGATCTGGTCTGGGACCTCTGCTCTTTGTGATCTTTATAAATGACTTGGGATGAGGAAGTGGAAGTGTGGATTAGTAAATTTACCAATGACACTAAGGTTGGTAGAGTTGTGAATAGTGTGGAGGGCTGTTGTACATTACAATGAGACATTGATAGCTTGGAAAAGAAGTGGCAGATGGAATTCAACTCGGAAAAATATGAAATGATTCAATTTGGAAGGTTGAATTTGAATGTAGGATGTAGGGTTAATGGCAGGATTCTCGGCAGTAAGGAGGAACAGAGGGATCTTGGGGTCCATGTCCATAGATCCCTCAACGTTGCTCCCCAAGTTGATAAGGTTATTAAGAAGGCGTAGGGTGTGTTGGCTCTCATTGGCAGGGAATTGAGTTTAAGAGCCATGAGGTTATGCTGTAGCTCCATAAAACCCTGGCGAGACCACAATTGGAATATTGTGTTCAGTCCTGGTCACCTCATTACAGGAAGGATGTGGAAGCTTTAGAGAGGGTGCAAAGGAGATTTACCAGGATGCTGCCTGGACTGGAGGGGAGGTTTTATGAGAAAAGGTTGAGAGAGCTAGGGCTTTTTTCATTGGAGCAAAGAAGGATGAGAGGTGACTTGATAGAGGTGTACAAGATGACGAGAGACATAGATAGAGTGGATAGCCAGAGACTTTTCCCAGGGCAGAAATGATTATTCCAAGGGGCCATAACTTTAAGGTGATTGGAGGAAGGTATAGCGGAGATGTCAGAGGTAGGTTCATCACACAGAGAGTGGTGGATGTGTGGAATGTGCTGTTGGCAGTGATAGTGGAGGCAGATACATTAGGGACTTTTAAGCGACTCTTGGATAGACACATGGAGGATAGTAAAATGTAGGGTATGTTGGGTAGATTGATCTTAGCAGGACAATAGGTCAGCATAACATCGTGGGCCGAAGGGCCTGTACCGTGCCGTTCTGTTCTATGTTCCATCTTCTACGAAAGGTGGACTTCGGGATACACAACAACGCAATGTGGCTAATCAGAGACTGAAAGGCAAGTTCGGTCCCCATGAGGACAACTTCAGTCCAGATCTTGGTTCATGTTGCACAACAGGAGACCCCAACACACTATACACTCTCACATATACACACACACACACAACACACACACACACATTCACATACACAGACACGCGCATGTGCAGTCACACACGCACAATCTCACACTCTCACACACACACACACACACTCTCACATATACACGCACACACACAACACACACACACATTCACATACACAGACACACGCATGTGCAGTCACACACGCACAATCTCACACTCTCACACACACACACTCACAAGCACACACTCACGCATGCACGCACACGCACACGCACACACACACTCTCTCACACACAGTCACACAGACACACACACTCACACACACAGACACAGACACACACACACACACACTCACACACACAGACACTCTCACACTCATATACACACACACACTCTCTCACACACAGTCACACAGACACACACACACTGTCTCTCACACACACTCACATACACAGACTCACGCACACACAGTCACACAGACACACGCACACACACACACACGTGCAGTCACACACGCACACTCACACACACACACCCACTCACACACACACACACACACACACACACACACACACACACACACACACACACGTGCGCGCGCGCACACAGGCATGCACGTGCACACAGGCACGCACGCACACACAGGCACGCATGCACACTCATACGCATACACACTCTCTCATACACAGTCACACAGACCAGTCACGCACACACACACAGACACACACACACACACACACACAAACACACACAGTGCCCCACACATACAGAGAAATCTTATGACACCAAGTTATAGCTCAGCAGGTTTATTTCAAAACACAAGCTTTTGGAGCTTCACTCCTTCTTCAGGTGTTCGTGAGAGAGGTAGTGTCAGGCATAGAATTTATAATTGGAGGACCAAAGGGTCACATAACTTATGAAGATGCATTAAGCCTAAGATGCCGTTAAATCTTTAATCAGGTTGGAAGGTTTGAAAATGATTAATATGTATATGCAAAATGCCGAATTCCTTTCATGTCCTGAGAGAACTAAAGGTTTTATCAGTGTTAGGAGGAGGTGCCAGTTTAGGTCAGACGGTGCATGTTTGGTGTGAGGCCTTGTTCAGAAACTGTTCGTGTTTTCGTTTGGAGTCAGACGGGATTTATTTTTAAACTAGGAACTTTTAAAAGCCCTAATTGACTGTCTATAAGTTGTGTGTGTTTTGAGCAAATTAAAATATATCTGCAAATAAAAATTCAGCTTGTATTTTTACATCTTTGTGTGTGTACGTGTGTGCATGTGTGTGTATGTATGTGTGTGTGCATGTGTGTGTGTGTGGGTGTGTGTGTGTGTTTGTGTGTGTGTGTGTATGTGTGTGTGTACGTCTGTGTGTGTGTGTGTGTGTGTGTGTGTCTGTGTGTGTGTGTGTGGGGGGTGTGTGTGTCTGTGTGTATGTGTGAATGTATGTGTGTGTGTATGCGTGTGTGTGTATATGTGTGTGTGCATGTGTTTATGTGTGTGTGTCTGTGTGTGTATGTGTTTGTGCGTGTTTGTGTGTATATGTGTGTGTGTGTGCATGTGTTTATGTGTGTGTGTGTCTGTGTGTGTGAGCGTGTGTGTGTGTGTGTGTGTGTGGGGGGGGGATGTGTGTGTGTGTGTATGTGTGTGTGTCTGTGTGTGTGTGTGAATGTATGTGTGTGTGAATATATGTGTGTGTGTGCATGTGTTTATGTGTGTGTGTATGTGTTTGTGCGTGTTTGTGTGTATATGTGTATGTGTGCATGTGTTTATGTGTGTGTGTGTCTGTGTGTGTGAGCGTGTGAGTGTGTGTGTGTGTTTATGTGTGTGTGTGTTTATATGTGTGTTTGTGCGCGCGTACGTGTGTGTGTGTGTGTGTGTGTGTGTGTGTGTGTGTGTGTGTGTGTGTGTGTGTGCGCGCGCGCGCGTGTGTGTCTACCTCTAACATTCCAAGTTGCAAAATGTAAAGCTCTTTTTATTTGACCATAATAATAACCATTGCACTGAGCATGGTTCTCCAGCCAAGAGAGTAGAGGACGCCTTTTCTCGCCCCTTCCCAATCTTCCCAATGCAGAGGGCATTTGAAGTGGATCATTTAACCTGGTGCTGCTTGTCCTAACATAGATGTCCAACTCCCTTCAGGTATCTATCATAATGTTCATGACTTGGGATGACCACATTCTCGATCCAGTATCCCTTCACACATTGACCGTCCCCACAGGACATTGGCAAACAGTCACTGGTAGAAATCTCCATGAGTGAGTTTGGTCAGTGTAGGGGTGGTCTTCGGGTGCTATATTGTCCATGCTATTGTGATGGATGGCTGGTTGGGGATCTGTGAAGTGTGAAGCCATGGAGATGAGGACCACCTGGCTGTTGTAGTCTGTGTTCAAGCTGCGTACATATAGACTGCTGGGCCAGCATTTATTGCCCATCGCTAATACTCTGAGAAGGTGGTGGTGATCTGCCTTCAGGAATCAGTGTAGTTGGTGTGGTTGGTGATAGGAAGGGATTTAGAGGTTTTTGACCTGACAACAGTGAAGGAATGATGATATATTTCCATGTGGTTTGGAGGGGAGATTGCAGGGGGTTTTTATTCCCATGCATCTGCTGCCCTTGTCCTTCTAGATGGCAACAGCCATGCAATGGGAGGTTGTTGCTGGCAGAGTCTTGGTGAGTTCCTGCAGTGCATCTTATAGATGGTACACACTGCTGCTACTAAGCGTCAGTGGTGGAGGGAGTGGATGCTGTGGACGTGGTACCAATCTGCTTTGTCCTGGATGGTATCAAGCTTCTTGAGTGTTGTTGGGGCTGTGCTCATCCAGGCAAGTGGGGAGTATCCCATCACACTCCTGCCTTGTGCCTTCTTTAGATGTCAGACGTAAGTTCTTTACTCAGAGAGTGGTAGGGGCGTGGAATGTATTGCCGGTGAGGGTAGCGGAGTCAGCCTCATTAGGAGCATTTAGGCGGCTATTAGATTGGCATATGGATGGTAGTATAAATCAGGGGTGGAGGATAGATAGACCATAAGTTTAGGGTAAAAGTTCAGCACAACATCATGGGGGCCGAAGGGGCTGCACGGTGAACATGTTGTTCTACGTTCTATGTTCTACTGTGGACATGGTTTGGGAAGTCAGGAGGTGAGTTATTCACTGTAGGATTCCTAGCCTCTGGCCTGCTCTTGTAGATGCTCTGTTTATTGGACACGGAGGCAACACTTTCACAAACTGATCCAAGGTTCTGAAGCTCAGCAGGACTGTGTTATGGCATCTTTTTATTGTCAACAACTGTGATAGCACTTAATTTTTTTTAAAGACTGATTCTGTCTGCAAAGATGCTCTGTCAGATTGCTAGTTGCTGTCGATATTAGAGAGAGGCTGGGATTGTTCTCCTCATAGTGAAGGTTAAAATGGAGAATCACTGAAGGACTCCTAATTTGGTGGACAGGCTTCAAGGACACTGGAGGAGAGTTGCTTGCCACAGAATTCCCAGCCGCCATCCACCATCACAGCCCCTGAGAATGGCGGTATGATTTCCCTTGTGCAAAGTGGCGCCACCTAATTTTAACAGTAGCCTTCCTAAGCCCCTGCTGCATCTGGGGTGAGCAGACTGGGCTCTGGCGAGGACAGAGATAACAGAGTGTAGAGCTGGATGAACACAGCAGGCCAAGCAGCATCTTAGGAGCACAAGCTTCAAAATCTCCCCTCCCCTCACTGCATCCCAAAACCAGCCCAGCTCGTCCCCACCTCCCTAACCTGTCCTTTCTCCCACCTATCCCCTCGTCCCACCTCAAGCCCCACCCCCCATCTCCTGCCTCTTGCCTCATCCCGCCCCCTTGACCTTCCATCTTCCCTGGACTGACCTATCCTCTCCCTACCTCTCCACCTGCACTCACCTCTACTGGCTCCATCCCCGCCTCTTTGACCTGTCTGTCTCCTCTCCACCTATCTTCTCCTCTATCCATCTTCGATCCACCTCCCCCTCTCTCCCTATTTAATTCAGAACCCTCTCCCCATCCCCCTTTTCTGATGAAGGGTCTCGGCCTGAAACGTCAGCTTTTGTGCTCCTGAGATGCTGCTTGGCCTGCTGTGTTCATCCAGCTCCACACTTTATTATCTTGGATTCTACAGCAACTGCAGTTCCCATTATCTCTGACGAGGGCAGATTGGTCTCAGATGCTGCTGTGTGGGGAGTATCCCCTCCTTCCCGACTATGTGTCTGACAATCTCTGTGCAATACATGCAATATTGGCTCGAGACTTGGAGATCTGTCCTTGTTTTTCTTTCTTCTCCCTTTCCCCTTTGCACTCAGCTTCTTCGCTGTCCGCCCTTTATAAAGTTGATTTGAAGTTGCAGCCTGATACAGGGTGGGTCGTGGGTTATGCCTTCATAATAACAGCCCTGACAGAGTGGTGGTCAAGGAGAGAGGTGAGTGTCAATGCTGGTGATCCCAGCTGTTTTGGGGGTATCGCGTTGAGCCACGATGACTCCAATTGCCTTGCCATTGTGGCCTCCTTCTGTCTTGGCAGCCAATACATCCCGTGTTTCTTTCTTTCTCTGCTGTTGAGGACTTTCCAAATTGCACTCTTGTCCAGCACTTCACCTCTGGCTGTGCCTGTCAACCCCTCACGAAACTCGTTGGGTGAAGGGGTCATAGGTGCAAAGAGGCCTTCCCCCTGCATCAGGGTGGAAGTGATGGTCTCGTGGCATTATCACTGGGCTGTTAATCCAGGGACCTGAGTTCGAATCCTGCCAATGGCAGATGGTGAGATTTGAATTCAATGATAAAACAAATGTTTGGAATTAAGAGTCTGATGATGACCATTACCGGTCATTGGTGGGGGAAGCCCACCTGGTTCTTTAGGGAAGGACACTGCCATCCTTACCCGCTCTGGTCTACATATGACTCCAGGCTGCCGCAATGTGGTTGACTCCTAGCTGCCCTCTGGGAGGCAACTCAGGATGAGCATTAGCCAGTGGGATCTACATTGTGTGCACGGGTTTTTAAACGAAAGTTTTGGAGGGGTGGGGGTTTTGGTGGTGTAAACCTGTGCGTTGCACGCCGCTCAAACTCCCCGTTCTTCCTGTGGCACCTGCACCGTGACCCTGTGTAATCAGATCACATCGAGCCCTATTCAGACCCAGTTTACGTTGCTAATCCCATGAATGTGCTCACATTGAAACAGCCCTGGCCACAGAGATAATCCTTCACACCTGTTTCACAAGATTTCTGCAAACCCTTCTCATTATCCCTCTATTTGACTCCATCGTCATCCCTGGCTGTTTTCTCCTGCCCATGTTTGGTGTTCACTTTCACTCCAGCTTGTTTTTTTTTCTTCCCCCTTGTCCCTTTGTACTCAGCTTCTTCACTGTCCGCCTTTTATAAAGTTGATTTGAAGTTGCAGCCTGATACTGGGTGGGTCGTGGGTTATGCCTTCATAATAACAGCCCTGACAAATGTGATGCAATGCGCTTTGGAAGAACAAGGCAAAGGAGTACTCAGTGAATGGCAGGGGTCTGGGAGATCAGAAGAACTGAGGGTTCTATAGCTTCATGAAGGCATGAGGACGAGCCAATAGGCTAACAAAGACATTAAACAGGGAGCTCACCTTTATCAGGCATGACATAGGTTAAAAAAGCAGTTTATGTTAGAGCCGTACAGAACTTCTGTTCAGTCACTGATGGAGTACTTTGTGCGTTTCTGGTCACCTCACTACAGAAGAGGATGTGACTACACTGGACGGCGTGCAGAAGAGATTCACCAGGATGTTACCGGGGACTGAGCATTTCAATGATGAAGAGAGGCTGGATTAGCTCGGGTTGTTTTCTTTGGAGCAGAGGAGGTTGAGGGGAGACCTGATCGAGGTGTATCAAATTATAAGGGGCTTGAACAGAATGCACAGCAAGCAGCAGTTCCCCTTGGTCAATTGGGTCAGTAACAAGGGGGAATAATTTGAAAGTGAAGGGCCGGAGTGGAATCCCTGAGGTTGTGGAAGGTGCTGCTTTCATGTTACTGCTCACTTTCATGAGGGCAGAGAGTAACCCAGAATTCAGAAGGACAGAAAGTACAGAGTCAGCATTGACAGGAGCAAACCCTCCTGTCATGAGACATACCTGAAATTCTCTGGTTAAACAGGCAGCCTGGCATTGAGATAGGAAGAGGGGTGGATAGATATTGTGGGCTGAGCTGGTGTAATAAGCTGACAGGCCCCGCTCGGTCTGGACTTGTCTTTCGAGGCGGCTCCATTAACAGGGCAGAGCTGGACAGGAAAGTGGACATGATGTGGTGGCGAGACATTACAAAAACAACTCTCATTTGTGCGACAATGTTCAGACAGAAAAATACCCCCACATGTGCTTCACAGGTGCATGGTCAATGACAACTTGACGCCCATGGTGACCAAATGGTTGATCGATGAGTTAGGTTTCAGGGAGGAGGAGAAGATCTCCATCACCTCCAGCAGAAACACAAGACACAGAGCGGATATCATCCATCAACAGAGGGTTGGCCAGCAGTGATGGACAGAGGAGTGAGGGTTAGAGAGACTGAGAATATTAGAAGGGGATTCCAGTGCCCAGGACCTCTATATGATTAGGATTGAGGCTTTGGATTATGTTTGGCATTAAGTTTGGGTTAGGTTTAAGGTTAGGGTTAGGGTTAGGGTTTGGGGTAGGGGTAGGGTTAGTGTTAAGGTTAGGGTTAGGGCTAGGGTTAGGATTAGGGGTAGGCGTAGGGTTTGGGGTAAGGTTAGGGTTTGGGTTAGGGTTCGGTTTAGGGTTGGGGTAGGGTTAGGGTTGGGGTAGGGGTAGGTTAGGGTTAGGGTTGGGGTTAGGTGCAGGGGTAGGGTTAGGGTTAGGGTTAGGTGCAGGGGTAGGGGTAGGGGTATGGTTAGGGTTGGGGGTAGGTTTAGGGTTAGGGTTAGGGGCATGGTTAGGGTTGGGGTAGGGATAGGAGTAGGGTGGGGTTAGGGTTAGATTTAGGGTTGAGGTTGGGGCTCGAGTTGGAGTTGGGGTTAGGGTTCATGTTAAGGTTGGAATTGGGGTTAGGGTTAGGCTTTGGGTTAGGGTTAGGGTTAGGGTTGGGGTTAGGGTTGGGGATAGGGTTAGGGTTAGTGTTGGAGTTGGAGATGGGGTTAGGATTAGGATCAGAGTTACAGTTAGAGTCAGACTTGGCAGTGATTATAAAAGGGCTGGAAAATGCTCTGGAGAAAGGAACACAGGGAAATCAGTTTGGAAAACACGGCTGATCGGGTTAGGGTCAGGGCTAGGGTTAGGTTTAGGTTGGGGTTAGGGTTGGGGTTAGGGTTAGGGTTATTGCTGGGGATAGGGTTAGGGTTAGTGTTGGAGTCGGGGATGGGGTTAGGATTAGGATCAGAGTTACAGTTAGAGTCAGACTTGGCAGCGATTATAAAAGGGCTGGAAGATACTCTGGAGAAAGAGAGAAAGGGAACCCAGTTTAGAAAACACGGCTGATATTTTCAAATTGTCATTTGGTGGTCGTGAATAGAACATTGGTGTTAAAAAAACAGTTATATCATCAGAACATTTCACAATAAAGTTATTCAGTGGAAAAAATGAACATTTATTCAGCATGAGAGGAGACTGCTAATGGTTGACATTGGCATTGATTGATGTTAATGATGATTGACAATTAACAACCAGTACATGTTGGCATAATATAATGATTTATTTTCTATATCAGCCTGTTAAGGCATGTTATTATGTGCCTTCGAACCAGGTGGGACTTAAACCCAGGCCTCCTGACGCAGAGGACACTCCACTGAACCACAAGAGCCCTCAACAGCCACTAATTATCAATTGTCCATGGCTAACAGCTCTACCAAGTTGCCAACATCTTCCTCCCATGCGGCTGGTTTCCCCCTTGAATTGGCATTCTTGTGAAATATCCTGACGAGTAGGAGACAAAAAGCTCGGATGGAATGTGTCTTTTGCAGAGAACGAGCTTCAAAACAGTTTGCGCTGCATTCATGAGAGAAGGTGTTGAGAAGGGACGGGTTGGGGAAGGTGGGGTGGTGGGGGGGGGGGGGGGAGCGGTGAGGGTGTGTGGTTACTGTGTATTGCACGGTTCTGTGTGGGTGGAAGTGAGTGACATTCTCGAGTGCCTCCAGTTCCCAAAGCTGCATGATATCGCGCTGACTTAATCTCAGTTACTGAACAGAAAATACGCTGTGTGCGTACTCAGTCAGTTCAGATCTGTCATCACTTGCTTTCCATTGATCAATACGTTTTCCCATCTTAATTAACACACTGAACTTTCTGCTGCCACTTTGGAGTGGTATGGTTGCAGCCAGCAGCATTTCCTTTTTTGCAGATTAAGATAAAGTGCTGCAAGAAAAATGAATATTAATCTGCAGCAAGTTGTTACATTGTGTGGGAGTTTGCCTTCAATTAATCAGAGAGCAGTTGATTAAAAATGCTCGCTGGATGTATTTTGTTTTGTTTGCATCCTCCCTTTTTTCCATAACTGTGCCCTGGAATATTTACCCTCCCCCCCCCAAAAAAATGTAAAGTTTCTTTACCAACCACTCATAATTTTGCACTACAGAAGACCCCAAATCCCAATGCCTCGAATTTATATCAAGGGGGACTTTGGAATAGGAGCAACAAGTGGGATTTAAAATGCCCCTTACCCATGAAGACAGCCTCAACCATGATCATGGGTCATGTTGTGCTACATGTGACCCCACCGCACTGCTCTGTATCTGTAAAATCGTCCTTACTGCCCTGTTTAGACACTTCTCCTTGATAACTTGTCGTTATCTCTCTACATTAATTAGTTTGCACAGCTTCGGATTACTTGTTACTCTAGTTAGACCCTTGGCACATGACTCGTACACCTATCATGTTATTCTTGCTATTTGGTTTGTTGCCAGCACCATTTTATTTTGTGCTTCGTAATTATCTCCCTGCCTCAATTCATTGGGTGAGAGGCCGCCCCTTCACTTGTTAGTCAGATGTTGACACTTTACTCACACTGTCTGACGCTTTTGATCACGAGCAGAGATTTTTTTTAGTCAGTCTGTCGTCACTCCAATCACACCATTTGTACTATCTTTTGATCTCTCTCCTTATAAAGTCTGTGCCTGTGTTCTTTCCTTCAAGTCACCTGACAAAGGAGCAGCACTTGTGTAAGAGAGATAGTAGGAACTGTCGATGCTGGACAATCTGTGATAACAAGGTGTGAAGCTGGATGAACACAGCAGGCCGAGCAGCATCAGAGGAGCAGGAAAGCTGACGTTTTGACCCGAAGCATCAAACTTCCCTGCTCCTCTGATGCTGCTTGGCCTGCTGTGTTCATCCAGCTTCACACTTTGTTATCTTAGCACTTGTGTAAGCTTGTGATTTCAAATAAACCTGTTTCAACTTTGGCATTGCATGACCTCTGACCTTGTCGCTCCCAGTCCAACACTGGCACTTCCACATCCCTTGGGGTCAGCGGTGTGTAAGCGTGTGTTCTGGAGATAGTAATTCCTCATCACTTTCTTGCAATCAGGCCGTAAAATCATAGGGGCCTATGTTTAAAATCTCATCGAAAGCCTACAACAGCATGGCGTCCCATCAGTTGTGATGTTTCAGTTGTCTGCAACAGATTTTGAACCGGTAACCCCCTGAGCCCTATTTGTTGAGGTTCGCAATGTATCTTGAACCCACAGTGCTCCAGGGCTGAGGTGGACAATGGAGGGGGCATTTGTCATTCAAGTGGCCCAGATCCTGTACCAGGAGGATGGGACGACTCAGCAGTTCAGGCCTCATTGGTAGCACCCACATGCTTTGCTGACAAACTTTGCACAGATTCAGCCTGGTATGGAGGGAAGGCCTTATGAGGAAAGACTGAGGGACTTGAGGCTGTTTTTGTAAGAGAAAAAGAGGTTAAGAGGTGCCTTAATAGAGACACACAAGTTGATCAGAGGATTAGATACGGTGGACAGTGAGAGCTTTTTTCTTCAGATGGTGATGGCTAGCACAAGGGGACAGAGCTTTAAGTTGAGGGGTGATAGATGTAGGACAGATGTCAGAAGTAGGTTCTTTACTCAGAGAGTAGTAAAGGCGTGGACTGCCCTGATTGCAACAGTAGTAGACTCGCCAAGTTTAAGGGCATTTAAATGATCATTGGATAAACATACGGATAATAACGGAATAGTGTAGGTTAGATGGGCTTCAGATTGGTTTCACAGGTCGGCGCAACATCGCGGGCCGAAGGGCCTGTACTGCGCTGTAGTGTTCTATGTTCTATGAACCCTCATCCCTTCTTCACAGTGGACTAGATTAAGCCCATTGACAGGCCAGCCCTACACACATGCCAATGTACTTGCACTTGGGTGGATGGGACTAACTTTGAGGTGATGTGAAACCTGCGTTATGAGCTGTGAGAACATGGGTTTGTTCGGCAGACAAGTGATGGGTGAAGTTTAACGAAAGGACATGCGGAGTGATTAATTGTGGTTCGAGGCATGGCGAAGACACAACATTAAATAACAGACACAATTCGAAAGCAGGTGCTGGAGCAGGGATCTAGGCAAACGTGTCACTGAGAACAAGTTGGCCTCCTGTAGCACAATTGTAGTGTCACTACCACCAGGCCCAAGGTGATGATTCATAAGATGTCCAAACAGCTTGACTTAAATCCAAGGATCTCTTGTGGTGCATTGCTAGCGGTGGGCTTGAAGGCCTGGGATCAAGTCTCATCTGTTCCAGAGGTGAGTTGGAAAAACTCAACTAAAAGTATCTAAATCATTGAAGGCCTTCAAGGCTAAACAGGTTGAGGAAATTGATGAGCAAAACATATAGTGTTCTGTGCACATCAAATAGAACATAACGCACTAAAGCAAGCAAGTTGTGTTAAATTTATATAACACATTGTTTCAGTCTGAACTGGAATATTACATTCAGTATGGAGCTTTAGGAAGGATTCCAAAAATGTGGAAGATAGTTATATGAACAGATTGGAGAAGCTGGGGGTGTTCTTCGAAGAGAAGATTGAAAGGAGATTTGATCAAAGTGTCCCATAGCATGTGTGCGTAGAGGGAAGGTGTTCCCTGGTGTGGTGTGAGCATTGAGAATGAAAATACAGATTGAAGGTGATCGGCAAATGAAGCAGGAGTGGCAGGAGGAGAAAAATGTCTTTACACAGCGAGTCTATAGGATCTAGAATGGAATACTGTCTTCAACCCTGGCCTCCCGGCTGCGGGAAAGATGTTGTTAAACTTGAAAGGGTGCAGAAAAGGTGTTACGAGTGTTGGAGGGTTTGAGCTGCAAGGGGAGGCTGAATAGGCTGGGGCTATTTTCCCTGCAGCGTCAGAAGCTGAGGGGTGACCTTACGAAGGTTTATAAAATCATGAGGGGCATGGATAGGGTGAATAGCCAAGGTCTTGTTCTCCCAGGTTAGAGGAGTCCAAAACAAGAGGGACATAGGTTTAAGGTGAGAAGCGAAAGGTTTAAAAGGGACCTAAGGAGCAACCTTTTCATGCAGAGGGTGGTGTGTGTATGGAATGAGATGATTAAGGAAGTGGTGGAGGCTGGTACAATTACAACATTTAAAAAGCATCTGGATGGGTATATGAATAGGAAGAGTTTAGAGGGATAGGGGCCAAATGTTGGCAAATGGGACTAGATTAATTTAATTAATTAATTAATTTAAGAAACCTGGTTGGCATGGATGAGTTGGACAGAACGGCCTGTCTTTGTGCTGTACAGCTCTATGACTCTATGACTCTTAAATGGGACAGGATGTCTGGTTGTCACAGGTGAGTTGGACCAGAGGATGTGTTTCTGTGCTGTACACCTCTATGATTCCATTGCTGCCTGAGACATGAGTCAATCATGAGTTTCCAAAAGGAAATGGATATGCCTATATTGAGAGCAAAATAAAGAATTACAGAGTGAAGGGGTAAAGGAGAAGTAATGGGGCTCACTGAGCTGCTTTTGCAGAGAGCCAGCACGAGGCGAGGGGCTCAATGGACACCATCTACGTAACAGTGACTCTACGATTTACACTTCAGAGAGGGTGTGAAGTCAACACCTTTGCTCCCAGGGTGAATTATGTTGTGTTAACCATTTCCACATCAGTCTTAAAAGGGTCAAAGTTGTGAAGTTATTGTCAGAACAATCTGCACAAGCGGAGAGGGTGATAAATTCTCGGTTCAGGGAAACTGCTCGCAAAAAACACAGCAACAAATTTGTCACTGGTAAATGAGTCACTCTAATTTGACTGAGCTTCTTTCTTCAATAGACTGCAGTGTGGCTATCACACATGCATCAACATTGTACACCCACTGTCAATGCCAGTGACACACATATTCCATGAGTGAATGAAAATGAGATATGTGTGAAACAAAAACAGAAGTTGCCTGAGAAGCTCAGCAAGTCTGGCAGCATCTGTGAGGGAAAAAACAGAGTTAAAGTTTCAGGCCCAGTGACTCTTCCTCAGAACTGATGGGTGCCAGAAATTGCCAGTTTATATGCAGAAGGTAGGGTGGGTGGTGGTAAGAAGTAAATATTAGGAGGGGATAGAGCCCAAAGAGAGAGAAGAGCAGTTGTTCAGACAAAGGAGTGTATAACAATCTGCCTAAGATTTGTTAATAGAAACTGACTAACAGTAGGTAGTGTGTAATGGCAGGTTATGTGATTAGAAGGCCTGGGCTGTGGGGTGGGGTCGGGGTGGGGTGCTAGGGCAAGGGAGAGTTCAGACCCTAAAGTTGTTGAATTCGATATTGAGTCTAGAAGGCTCCCAAATGGAAATTGAGGTGTTGCTCTTCCAGCTTCCACTGAGCTTCGCTCAAGAACTGTAGCAAGCCTGGGACAGAGGTGCTGTCCAGGGAACAGGGCGGTGTGTTAAAGTGGCAGGAAATAGGAAGCTCAGGGTCTTTTTTGTGAGTAGAACGTAAATGTTCTGCAAAGCATTCGCCCAGCCTATGCTTCATTTCCACCAATGTAGAGGAGGCCACATTGTGAGCAGCGAATAGAGTAGACTAGATTCTGGGAAGTGCAGGTGAAGTGTTGCTTCACCTGGAAGGTATGTTTGAGTCCTTGGATACTGGGGAGGGAGGAGGTAAATGGGCAGGTGCTGCACCTTCACAGGTTACGAGGGAAGGTGGCATGGGATTGTTGGGGGTGTTGGGGTGAAGGAAGTGTGGACTAGGCTGTTCCAGAGAGAACAGTCCCTGAGGAAGGTGGACAAGGGAGGGGAAAATGTGACAGAAATGGAGTGATGATCTTCTGGATATGGATGCTGTTGGGATGGTAGGTGAGGATAAGGGGAACCCTATCGCTGTTGCGCGAGGGAAGAGAGGGGGTGAGGGCGGAAGTGCAGGAGATGGGTCAGACCTGGTTCGGGGGTCCTGTCAACAGCAGAGCTGGAAAATCCTCAGCTGAGGAAGAAGATGGACATTTCGGAGGCTCGCTTGTCAAAGATGGCCTCATTTGTACAAATGAGAAGGAGACGGAGATGGAGGAATGGAGAGAATGGGATGGAGGCTTTACAGGAACTCTCCCATGTCCTAGCCCCCTACCCCACACACCAGGTCTTGTTATTCCATAGTCTACCATTACACACTACCCATTGTTTATCAGACCCGAAACGCCAGCTTTCCTGCTCTCCTGATGCCTGCTGTGTTCATCCAGCTCTACACCTTATTATCAATTAACAGCTACTCACCGTCCCAACCTGATCATTATTCACTCCTTTGTCTGTCTAAGTGTACTTCTCTCTCTTTGGACTCTATCCCCAACCATTATCTACTCCCAACTCCATCCCCCCAACCTATCTTCTGCATAAAAACCAACATTTTCCAGCTACCAGCTGTTCCGAGGAAGGGTCACCGGAGCCGAAACATTAACATTGATTTCTCTTCTGCCAGACTTGTTGAGTTTTTCCAGCAACTTCTGGTTCTGTTACTGAATTGAAGCATCTGCACTTCTTGTGGATTTTTTTATAAGGGGTTTGTGTGTGTGCCTTGCACGTGTGCGTGCGCGCACGCGCGTGCGTGTGTGTGTGAATGTGTGTGTGTGTGTGCATGTGAATGTGTGTATGACATACACAGAGAAATTGCATCAAAATTCACTCTCTCTTACATGACCAACGACAGCAACTTGTATTTATAGAGCATCCTTAATGTAGTAAAGCATCCTCAAGTGACTCATCAAAATTCGAAATTGAGGAACCTGAGGGGGTTTTTGAGCATCAGGCTTCCCATAATAAATAAAGAGGTTGCTTTCCATAATAGATAAAAGGGAGAGGGGGAAGAAGTTTGAGGAGGGAATATATAGATTAGTACAGTAAGGCTCAGACAGCATTGGCTAAAAATGGAGATTTGAGAATAAAATCATTTCAGCCATGGTGCTTTAGAGATAACAAGGTATGGATCTGGATGAACACAGCAGGCCAAGCAGCATCATAGGAGCAGGAAAGCTGACGTTTCGGGCCTAGACCCTTCTTCAGAAAAGGGGGGAGAGGAGGAGGTGGGTAAAAGGTGGATAGAGGAGAAGATAGGTGGAGAGGAGACAGACAGGTCAAAGAGGCAGGGATGGAGCCAGTAGTGGTGAGTTAGGGAGGGGATAGGTCAATCCAGGGAAGACGGGCAGGTCAAGGGGGCGGCATGAGGTTAATAGGTGGGAAATGGGGTGTAGGGGGCTCGAGGTGGGAGAACAGGTTAGGGAGGCGGGGGCGAGCTGTGCTGGTTTGGGGATGCGGTGGGGGAAGGGGAGATTTTGAAGCTTGTGAAGTCCACATTGATACGATTGGGCTGCAGGGTTCCCAAGCGGAATAAGAGTTGCTGTTCCTGCAACCTTCGGGTGGCATCATTGTGGCACTGCAGGAGGCCCATGATGGACATGTCATCTAAAGAATGGGAGGGGGAGTTGAAATGGTTTGCGACTGGGAGGTGCAGTTGTTTATTGCGAACCAAGCGTAGGCATTCTGCAAAGCGGTCCCCAAGCCTCCGCTTGGTTTCCCCAATGTAGAGGAGGCCACAACGTGAATACAGTGGATACAGTATACCACATTAGCAGATGTGCAGGTAAACGTCTGCTTGATGTGGAAAGTCTTCTTGGGGCCTGGGATGGGGGTGAGGGGGGAGGCATAGGGGCAGGTGTAGCACTTCCTGCCATTGCAGGGAAAGTGTGGTGGGGCTGGAGGGGAGTGTGGATCGGACAAGGGAGTCATGGAGAGAGTGGTTTCTCCGGCAAGCAGATAAGGGCGGGGAGGAATAAATGTCTTTGGTGGTGGGGTCAGATTGCAGATGGCGGAAGTGTCGGAGGATGATGTGGTAGATCCGGAGGTCAGTGGGGTGGTATGTGAGGATGAGGGGGATTCTCTTTTGGTTGTTATTGTGGGGATGGGGTGTGAGAGATAAGTTGCGAGAAATGCCGAATCAGGGTCGAGGGCATTCGCGACCACTGAAGTTGGGGGGGGGAGTTGCGGTCCTTGAAGAATGTGGACATCTGGGATGTGTGGGAGTGGAATACTTCATCCTGGGACCAGATGCGGTGGACGAGAAGGAATTTGGGATAGGGGATGGAATTTTTGCAGAAGGGTGGGTGGGAGGAGGTGTATTCTAGGTAGCTGTGGGAGTCAGTGGGCTTGAAATGGGTATTGGTTTCCAGGTGGTTGCCAGAGATGGAGGCAGAGAGGTCCAGGAAAGAGAGAGAGTTATCAGAGATGGTCCAGGTGAATTTGAGGTTGGGGTGGAAGGTGTTGGTGAAGTGAATGAACTGTCCAAGCTCCTTGTGGGAGATAAGGCGGCGTCGATACAGTCATCAATGTACCGGAGGAAGAGGTGGGGTTTGGGGCCAGTGTAGGTGCAGAGGAGGGACTGTTCCACGTAACCTACAAAGAGGCAGGCACAGCTTGGGCCCATGTGGGTACCCATGCCACCCCCTTTGTCTGCAGGAAGTGGGAGGAATTGAAAGAGAAGTTGTTGAGGGTGAGGACAAGTTTGGCTAAGCAGATGAGTGTGTCGGTGGAGGGGGACTGGTGGGGCCTGTGGGACAGGATGAAGCGGAGGGCCTTTAGGCCATCTGTGTGGGTTTGAATGGGGGACCAGTCACAAAGGGCTGAATGGCATACTCTTGCTTCTTGCCAGTATGGGGTAAGACCATAAGAGACAGCAGCAGGAGTGGGCCCCTTGAGCCTGCTCCGCCATTCGATCAAATCATGGCCAATCATTTCACGGTCTCAGCTTGACTGACCTGCCCACTCACCATAACCCTTAATGCCTTTACAGCTTGCAGTAACGAGGTCAAAAGGGGATTTGCAAAGGTGGGAAGGATGCAGGTCTCCTGTAAAGATGGTGGGAGCTATGGAAAAAAAAAACTGGTGGGAAAAGGGGAGATGAGTTTTTGGAGTCACTTGGAAACAAAATGGTAATTTCCAACGGAATCACTCCAGCCGAGGGCTGGATGGGTGATGGGAGAACGGGACATGGTGTGGGGGTGGAGCATGGGCATCAGTTTTGAATGAGCTTGGGTTGAGGGAGGATGGAAAGCGGACCAGGGCAGGAGAGGAACAGTCTGATCGGAGGCAGCCAATTTCCCATCTCGCCTCTCTGAGTGAGATGACCATATGGTACCAAATTGGAGTTAATCCTGCATTTAATAGCAGCTGGGTTTCACTGCACAGAGTCATATCAGCATTCACTTTATTTTTGGTTTGCAGTGTGAAGATTTTCAGTTTGGGCTGAGCTCAAGCCAGATTTCCCAGAGCCAGTGCTGCTAAAGCAGAGCGGAGATGGGAAAGGGAGGAAAAATATATAAATGCCATTTTGTATTTATAGAATTGCCACTGGTGTTTGATGCTGAAATGGTAATGGTTAGGTGCACTGCAGTGACATACCACAGTCAGGAAGATGGATCACTTCAATGACAATGTGGAGAGGCTGGAATTGATTTTTGTGAACAGCCCAGATTGGTGTAGTACACTTGAACATCTGTCTTACCATCCCTGCTGTATGTTCAGAAGCCGCACAGCATTCACAAGTTAACTAAGTCCTGTGGAAATTAAAGGGGCAGACAGCTATGATTCTGTTAGCTCTGAGGAAGCTGCAGGCGAGCTGGAAAGATATTTGATAAAGGGAGTCTCCGTTGGGGTGGCAAGGTGGCTCTGTGGTTAGCACTGTGGCCTCACTGCGCCAGGGACCTGGGCTCGATCCCACCCTCAGGTGACTGTCTGTCTGTGTGAAGTTTGCACATTCTCCCCGTGTCAGTGCAGGTTTCGTCCGGGTGCTTCGGTTTCCTCCCACAATCCAAAGAAATGCAGGTTAGGTGCGTTGGCTGTGGGAAATGTGGGGCATAGGGGAAAGGGGTAGGTGTTTGTGAGCTGATCTCTGGAGGGTCGGTGTGGCTATGACAGGCCAAATGGTTTGCTTTCACACTTTACTATGGCCTTTTGACACTTTCATCAATCGAAAATCTGTCTAACTCAGCCTCCAATGTATCTCAACTGCTTGCTGCAGAAGAGAATTTCAAAAGACTAATGACTGTCAAAGCCAAAACAATAGTCCTCCTTATCTCTGTTGTAAATGGGACAGTTGAGATGGTACGTTTCATTGGGAGCATTGGACAAATTAGACAACTCTTTCAACAAGATAGCACGGTCATGGTGGGCTGCATAGCGCAAAAGTCCTTGTGCCCATCGACAATAATTGATCTAGCTTCGGGGAATGAGTGAGTAAATATTCATATTAGACAGTGACATCTGGGCTGACAGAATCTTGTCTTACTGTACTGACTCAACCCCTTTCAAATCTCTCTATCAAGATGAGAGGAGCTAATCACACAGTCCCAAACATTAACCCTTCCAGCCCTAACACTGCAACTAGAAGTGTGGAATGCGTACAATGTGGAAACAGGCCATTTGGCCCATTGGGTCCACACTAACCCTCTAAACAGCATACACACAGACCTATGTCCATTACCCTTTCCCATGGCTAATGGACCTAACCTGCACACCTTTGGACTGTGGGAGGAAACCCACACAGATACGAGGAGAATTGTGCGAACTCCATACAGACGGTCACCTGAGGCTGGAATCAAACCCGGGTCCCTGGCACTGTGGGGCAACAGTGCTAACCACTGAGCCACCGTGCCACCCACAACCAGTCTGATCTTTGGGGGAATATGGGAAGGGTCAAATCAGATGCATTCACTGGGAAATCCATTAGACTCTGTAATTACATGATTCTATGGGTGTGCTGCTTGTGTATGGGATTGAGAAATCACAGTCCATTAGTTTGCTGACACACATGAGTAGCTTGTGAAGGAAAGAGAGATGGAGTGAGTGAGAGAGAGTGAGGAAAAGAAAGACTAACAGCAGGCAACCCACACTCAACGAAATCCCACACGTGTGAGAGCCATGTGAAGCGACACTGGCATTTAATGTCCGTCTGAGAGGGTGCGGGGGTTAGGGTTGCTTTTGTAGCTCTCCCCCAGCACTACGCTGGCATTGTCAGCCTAGGTTATGTGACCTGGCAGTGACAGCATGGCCCAGCATCTTGTCCAGGTCTTGGAATTGGCTGAGTTTGTGGGAACTAACTGATGCCATTGTCATGTTGCAAGTTTGTCAGGAGACTGAGCAACACAACAGTGAAGGAAACAATTCAGCTCATTGTGCCTGTTCTATCATTCAGTTTAATCATTGGCTAATACATAATTTAATGTTACAAATGTGCCTTCTTTCTGTATCACTTACTATCCCTTTTATTTTACAGATATCTATCCATCCCAATTTTGAAATTTCTAATTTACCACCTATCCTTGACAATGTCATGGGGTGGGGATGGGGGAGGGGAAGGGGGTTCAGGAAAGAATGGTGTGAGTTCCATGTTTTCATCCCCTCGGAGGGGGAGGTGATGGCCCAGGGGCATTATTGTTGGCGTGTTAATCCAGTGATCCAGGTAATGTTCTGGTGACATGGGTTCAAATCCCGTCATGTTAGAATGTGAACTCAATAAAAGCCTGAAATTAGGAGTGTAATGGTGGCTGTGAGCCAATTATTGTAAAACCGATCTGGTTCACTAATGTCCTATAGGGAAGGAAACTGCCAGCCTTACCCAGTCTGGCCTACGTGTGACTCCAGACCCACAACAATATGGTTCATTCTTAACTGCCTGCTGGGCAATTAGGGATAGGCAATAAATGCTGCCTAGCCAATGATGCCCCCATCCCAAGAATGAATAATAAAAAAACGAGTGCCCAGCCTGAGGTGGTCCCTTTAACATGGAGACAGTGAAATGCTTCCCTTTCTAAAATGCTGTGAGTCCCAGGTTTCTCCTCCACACTGTAATCAGTGCGAATGGGGAATAACAGCGAGCAATTGAGCAACCTTTAAGTGCGGGTAGTTCTTCAAAATGAACAGGGTATTGAATCTCAACAATAGAGAACCCTTAAAGGGCAAAGTGCTTTTAATGAGAATACCCATTCTGTGGTCACACCCCCATTACCTTTAAGAATCCGGTGTGCCTGTCCCATTCAGAGTTTGCATTTTAAGATTACGCTTCTGATGCATCTCCCTTGCACCCTCTCGCTTACGTACAGACTCCAGGCTGGACTATAATGCCGGAGCTGCCCATATGTCAGCAATTACAATCACATCTGCCTCTTCATTCAGATGCTCTGAGCTAGAGGAAAGAAAGTTGCTTCTCTGGAACTGGAGAGAAACAAAAACACCCTTCTGCCTCACACAGCCTCCATGTCTGGTGTTTTATGGCACTGGGCCTGAACACCTCCGATACGCATCTGTGTAAGGATAGCAGTCACACCTATATTATCTAGAGGAAACATTTAAAGCTGATTGCCAAGGCTGTTCCAAATGCAATGGGGCCATAGCTTTGTAAGAAGGTGTGCTTTATTTTTGGCTTCATGTAATTACATCATAAAAGCAAATTGTACTCTTCATATCAAACATTTCCTCCTATTATATAGGCAGTTGTCCCAACCCCAGTTCCCATCTCTGTCACAATCTCATTTGAACTTCTACCAATATATTGTTGCCCTGTTGTTCCTCCCAGTTCTGCGTATTCCCTTGCGCACCTTCCTTCAGCTATACCCTTGCACTCACTTCTCCCACATGTGAGGGCATGTTTCACATGGACGCTGGAATGAACTGCCAGAGGAAGTGGTAGATGCAGGAACAAATGCAGAAATTGCCGGTAAAGCTCAGCAGGTCTGGCAGCATCTATGGAGAGAAATCAGAGTTAACGTTTTGGGTCCAGTGACCCTTCCTCACTTGACCCGATTTCTCTCCACAGATGCTGCTAGACCTGCTGAGCTTTAACAGAAATTTCTGTTTTTGTTCCTGATTTAGAGCATCTGTACTTCTTTCAGTTTTTATTTGGTAAATGCAGGTGCGGTTATAACATTCAAAAGACATTTGAACAGGTACATGGTTAGGAAACATTCAGAGGAATATGGACCAAATGCAGACAAGTGGGACTAGTTTGTATAAGGAAACCTGGTCAGCACGGACGTGTTGGACTGAAGGGTCTGTTTCTGTGTTGTATGACTCTATGATTTGTATGTGCTTCATCCTCATCCTCATGTACATGCACATTTCTCATACATCCAAGCATTTACCTCATCCACATATATCCATGTGTGCACACATTCCACAGTTATCCTTGTATGTGCTGCTTTTCCCATTTTCCATTCCCTTCCGTACCATTTTCCTTCTTGATTCCTCACTGCACCTACACGGTAGCGTTTTGCGTTTCATGCACCAGATTGCCCAGATTCCTCTGCACTGCACCTTTTTCTGGAGTCTGTCTCTCCATTTAAGTAACGATCTAGCCTTACGATTGTGCCTACCCACGTGCAGCTTTTGAGTCCGGGAGGGGTCCGTGATTTCAGCCCTGTGCCCACTCCACCCCACCGTTTAGGTTGTTCAAATAATCCAGGTAACTCACAGTGAGTATCAAGCACTGGGCCTCTGCTCACACCCCAGGATTGGATAAAAACTATCGGCACAGCAGTGACGTTTTGCACAGAGTGAAACGGCTCACTTAACATGGTCAGAAATATCACTGCCATGGGTCTGTTTGAATAGCAGAGCTGCCTTGAGAGATCTGCATAAAATTGGAAACAAAAAAAAACATTTATGTTGAAAATTGCTTCCTCCTAGCTTCTGGGGTTGTCAGCTAAAATCACCAATAAAATGGAAATGCAAATCAATACAGAACTTTTGAGTTCTTGTTTGACCAAGCCCCAGGAGGCTAGTCTAATATATTAGAAATGTCAAAGTAGTTGTATTGTCCCTGCAATGTCTGGTGCCATCTTCATAATTCTCATCAGTTTTCTGTTATCCTTTCACCACCGCCCACCCCCCGAAACTCCCCCACTCTTTTGAAGCTCTGTGATGTATTCCAGGCAATGAGGTTCCTTCTGCACGTAGCATTCTGATTTAAGAGTGTGTTGGCTGGGGTAAAGGAGAGGGGGTGCCGGTGTTGGGAAGAGCGCAGAAATCCCGAAGACACTGGGACATGCGTGAGGATACTGTGAAAGTTAAAAGGTACTGCAGTTTTTCCTCATTGACTGCATGGTACATGAGGCTGCAGTTGTCTGATAGATGGACCGTGTTATTGAGCGCTAACGCACCGCATTGATTTTTTTTTTAAGAAACACGATTTCAGCCCTTTGTGTCTGGAATGCACCAGCATCTATTTCATGCTGAAGGAAGTATTGATTGCCAATGGCGACTTACAGCCCGTTTGAAATGTTTCTTTTCCCACCTCCCCCACTGCCCCCAAAACATACCACCCCACCCACCAGCCCCTAAAGCTTCAATCACCTGCGACGGGCCATATCTACACCACTTCATTAACCGTTTGGTGGCTGAAGTTGATTTGAGGGTTCAGTCCCTCCTCTGTCAGTGCTGTCGCTCAGCGGTATGTGCGGTAGAGAGAAGCTAGTGCTGTTCTGACAAAGTCATCCATTCCCCACTGGCCCCCTCCTTGATAAACCTGCTGCCTGAGGAAGAGGGTGCTTGAGGACAACCGCATCAGATCCCACACCAAGCGCAGGGCGTACAGAGCCGTGTTGGCTCCCATCCTCCTATCTCGCCCTGAGGCGTGGGCTGTCTGCAGCAGAAACCTCAAGGTGCTGGAACAGTGCCCCACCAATGCTAACTGTGCAAGATCCTGTGAATCCACTGGGAAGAAGAATGCACCAATACAGCATTGAGGCACTGCCTCCCCCCTCCCCTCCCCCCCCCCCCCCCCCCCCCCCCCCCCCCCCCATTGATTGGTTACATTGGGCTGGGCATGCCATCCACATGGCTGGCATGAGACTCCCCGAGCAGGTGCCCGCCTCCCAGCTCCGAAACAGCACGTAGGCCTCAGGTGGGCAGGGAAGCGTTCCAGCATTACCCTCCAGGCCTCACTGCGGGAGGTGCGGCATTCCCACCGGACACCTGGGAATCACTGGCCCTAAGTGGAGGAGGAGGAGCATCTGGGAAGGCGATGTACACCTTGAGACTCGCTGTCGGGAAAACCCGGGAGCGGGGCAAAATAAAACAAACAGCAGAACGAGCACGCAGCCACACCAACACCCCACCCACCCCCTTCCCACAACCGCCTTCTGCCACCCGCTACCCCACCCCAGTGCCACAGAGACCATGGGTAGGCCCGTCGGTCTGTATTGCCACTTACGGACTCCCCCCGAGAGTGGGAGAGAGTCACCCTCGTCTGCGAGGGGCCACCGATGATGATGCTGAAATAGCATCTCTGAATGGGTTGATCAGAGAACATATTGAAATATATTGCCCACCCCTCCTTGACGTTCCCAAGGGCTTTGGAGCCACTAATGTCCCTTTGGAAATGAGTCCCCTCAGTGCAGTTGGAAGCATTGTAGCAGAGGGGCGCAAAGGAGCAGAAAATTTCCTAAAGGAAGGTGAGAAAGTAGGGTCTTTCATGGTACTGAAGCTGAAATCACCTCAGTGATTGCACAGTGAACAATGAGCCTAAAACTTGCATTTATATAATGCCTCTTGAAGGAGAGCAGGGGAGTTCTCCTGCTATCGCAGACAATATTTGTCCTTCAAGCAACATCTCCCCTCAACTTCCCCCAGAAAGACAGCTGATCAAGATATCAAAGTGTGGAGCTGGATGAACACAGCCGGCCAAGCAGCATCTTAGGAGCACAATCCCACTATTCCATGTGGAATTCTGCTACGTGCAATTTGGCTTCTGGTTTGCTTGCACAATCACAATAATCACAATTCAAAATTGTGCTGCAAAGATCATTAGAACATAGAACATAGAACAGTACAGCACAGAACAGGCTCTTCAGCCCACGATGTTGTGCCGACCATTGATCCTCATGTATGCACCCTCAAATTTCTGTGACCATATGCATGTCCAGCAGTCTCTTAAATGACCCCAATGACCTTGCTTCCACAACTGCTGCTGGCAACGCATTCCATGCTCTCACAACTCTCTGTGTAAAGAACCCGCCTCTGACATCCCCCCTATACTTTCCTCCAACCAGCTTAAAACTATGACCCCTCGTGTTAGCCATTTCTGCCCTGGGAAATAGTCTCTGGCTGTCAACTCTATCTATGCCTCTCATTATCTTGTATACCTATCATTGTGAGGAATATAGACATATATATATACATATATATATATGAAGTTATTGCAGTTTCGGTCACTCATTCCATTTTTGTCCAGATTTATTCAAGTATACAATTGGGGACTGTTTTCTGCTGTGTGTTGTTTTGGGTGGCTCAGTGGTTAACACTGCAGCCTCACACCGCCGGGGACCTGGGTTCAATTCCACTGTCAGGCTGTGCGGAGTTTGCACATTCTCCCCATGTCTGCGTGGGTTTCCTCCAAGTGCCCTGTTTCCGCCCACAGTCCAAAGATGTGCAGGTTAGGGGGATTGGCCATGGGAAATACAGAGTTACAGGGATAAGGTAAAGGGGTGGGTATGGGTGGGATGCCCTTTGGAGTGTGAGCATGGACAAAATGGCCTGCTTCCACGGTATAGGGATTCTATTATTTTTCTGATTTTAATGCCCAAATTCATTCTGCCTTAGGTCCTGGTGGAGGCTATATATAAATGCAATGTGTCTATTAATACCATCACACCAGCCAATGAATTGGAGGCAGTCAATCAAGGCTGGGATTAAACCCAGGCACCGTGAGGTAGCAGTGCCAACCACTGAGCACCATGTCACCCGTGAAAAGTCTCTGAAGATGAGAGAAGACTTTTGAAGTCAGGGGAGATGGGAAACAAGTGAGTGCCTTTTTTTTTGAAGATGTGCAGAGTCCAAGTTTATCAATGCTGAATGTTTTACCACTGCTGTTGGAGTGGAGATGCATAAAACATCAGATTTAGAACAGTGGGTGTAAAAATGATTGGGGGGAATGGAGCAAACGGATTTGCCGAAGGTAAGAATTTCCGTTTCCAGTGTCAGTGCTGCAAGTCTGCCATTGACTCTGAACGAACTCAACCCTTCCCTTTGCAAGTTGATAACATGAAGTAAAAGAGCACAGTACAAAAAAGAAAATTACACGTTTGACCAGGCATAACGGCAAGCAATCAGCACTTTCTGAAAACAACAGTTTGACAAATCTGCTGGGTTCTGCAGGCAGGAGGAGAGGAGGAATCACATTGCCCGTGATAACATAATGTTTGCTGCTTTATTCGCAGTGAAGATTACCCAGGAAAGGGACACTTGCAAACAGCTTTGATTATGTTCTAACCATCAGCGGAAATACTCAGAACAGAACCTTCATTTAACTAGATTTTGTTCAAACAGGGATTGCATATTTTAGTTGCTCTCTGGTGCTGAACTATCAACTGGAACTGCACCAATCTACATCCTCACAATAATTCACACCTTCTCAAAGTATTGGAACGGGAAGCAGCCATTCAGCCCCTTTAGACAGTTCTGCTGTTCAATGAGATCAGGATAGATCACTTCATAGGCCCACCATTACTCCATCCTTCCCAACCTACAGTTAACAAACGTATATCAATGTTTTGAGTCCAGTGACCCTTCTTCAGAAGGCTCTGATGAAGACTCATCTAAACTCGAAACATTAGCTTGCTGTCTGTCTATTGATGCTGCCTGACCAACTGTGATCTGCAGCACTGTGTTATTTTCAGACCTTCCTTTGGAACTGTTCCGATGTGGAGGTGCTGCTGTTGGACTGGGGTGGACAACGTCAGAAAACACATAACACCAGGTTATAGTCCACTAGGTTTGTTCAAAAATCACAAAGTCAGGTAAAGTCAGATTTCACTTGGTGAATGAGCAGCACTTCAAAAGCTTGTGATTTCAAATAAACCTGTTGGACTATAATCCAGTATTGTGTGACTTTTGACTCAGAATGTTTCTGTACAAGGGTCACTGTACTTGAAACATTAAGTCTGTTCGCTCTATCCACAGATGCTCTCCACACCTGCTGAGTTTCCATTTTTACTTCAGATTTCCATCATCTGCAGCATTTTGCTTTATGCTTTGAATTGACAATTGCTTTGAATTAAAATGGTTATACCCAGAAACTGGGCAACGTTCCCTAACCTGTTATGGCTCCAAATGGGACGCCCCTGGGATGGTTCGACTCTGCTACTTCATTCATTAAGCACCTCAGCTGACCACAACAAAGTTAATTTATAATGGATCCCAAATGAATTTATAGTTTAAAAAGGAGCCAATTTCAAAAAGGAATGAGATTATTCATTACCAAATGCGATTAGAATTAGCAGTCAATATGCGCGCACACACACACAAACGCGCGCGCGCGCACATACAAGCACACACACTCACACAGACACACACACACTCACACACCCACTCACACACACACACTCACATGCACATACACACACACACACACACACACACACACCCACTCACAAACAATCACACAGACACACACACGCGCGCACGCGCATACACGCACACACACTCACACAGACACACACACACTCACACAGACACACACACATACACACTCACACCCACTCACACACACACTCACACACACACTCACATGCACATACACACACATACACACACACACACCCACTCACACACACAGTCACACAGACACACACACACATACACTCATGCACACACACTCACACATGCACTCACTCACGCACGCACACATAGCTTACACACAAATGCACATGCACACACACGCAAAACCTCTCTCACAGACACACACACACACACACTCTCTCTTTCACACACACACACACACACACATGCACACACACTCATACACACACACTCACTCGCACATGCACACACACACACACACACACACACACACACACACAAACACACATAACTCTCACACACATCCACTCACACACGCTCACTCGCACACACACACACACACACACACACACACACACACACACACACACATACACACACACACACAAACACACATAACTCTCACACACACACACACTCTCACACATTTGATTGAATTGAATTGTAGCATTCAGGGTGACAAAGATTCTTTTGTTGCCCTATTCACATCGAGTAACTCACTTCCTGACTCCCCAAAGCCTGTCCACCATCTCCAAGGCACAAGTCAGGAGTGTGATGGAATACTCCCCACCTGCCTGGGTGGGTGCAGCCCCAACAACACTCAAGAAGCTTGACACCATCCAGAACAAAGCAACCCCCGCGTGATTAGCACCAAAACCACAAGCATCCACTCCCTCCACTACCAACATCAGGAACTCTGATGTGTACAACACCTTCCAAACACGTGACCACTACCATCCAGAAGGACAAAGGGCAGCAGATACATGGGAACACCACCCCCTCCAAGTTCCCCTCTAACCCACTGACCATTCTGACTTGGAAATATATCGCTGTTCCTTCAGTGTCACTGGGTCAAATCATGGAATTCCCTCCCTGTGAGTCTACCCACAGCATATGGACTGCAGCTGTTCAAGAAGGCAGTTCACCACCACCTTCTCAAGGGGCAACTGGGGATGGGAGATAACTGCTGGCCCAGCCAATGATGCCCACGCCCCATGACTGAATAAGAAACATGTAGAGGTCAGGGTTTTGAAAGGCTGGGTTTTGTACTTGATCAGGATCAATGCAAGAATACCATTTTCATACAATTGCTACAACAGGAGAAAAGACCGTTGATTGGTTGACAATTCACCACTGATTGGCTGAGGCATCGCCATGGAGAAAGCAACAGTGAATTTAAGTGTCTCCAAACACCAAAGCAATTCAGCAGGGATTCAGTAAGACTTGAGCAAATTCCAGAGTTTCTTTTATTTTCCAACTGAATCCTTTGGCATGAGTGATTGTAGAGTAAAGTCCCACAAATATCTTCAAAAGGTAACAGAGAGGCTTTAAGGGATATGAGATGTGAGTGAAATGAAGCTTAAGTGGTATTTGTGATTTCACAATGAAACTTTAATCAAGTCAGAAACTGCTGGAAGGACACTGAGTTACAAGACAGAAAGGAATTGAAACAATATGCCAGGTCATTGAAGGAAGGTTAGTTCTGTTTTTCTCTTTGATGGAGCCGCTGAGTCTGTCAGATTTCCCTGGACTGATTACAGGATGTGCAGCATTTGACGTGCGTGATGTAGTCTGACCCTGATCATTCTGTGATCCTGAGTGTTAAGTTTAGTGTAAAATCTCATCTCAAGAGCTTGCAAGGTCAGCTGAGCTCAGACTCTCCACTGCCCTCTGAAACCTATGTCAACCTGGCCACAATGAACCCTATAAGTCCACATTCGCTCCCCACGCCAAATAATTGAAGCAATCTGCTGTAAATTGCTGGGAGCATTTTCTGCAGCGAACCTCTTGTTGCAGGGAACTGGTTAAAGCTCCAAGGATCCATTTTTAATCAACTCTCCTGACACTGCGATTCTCGGAATCTAATCAGGAGGTTAGGCGATGGGTGTGCAGATTGTGTCCTTTAATGGGCAATTTGGATTTAGAAATGACTGAGTCAATCCCAATGTATCCTAATGGAAGGAAAGGCTGTTTGACAGCAGCAGATTAGGGCTATTGCTCCTTGGGCAAAGATCCAAGTAAGTGAAAACTGATCCATTGTTGGATTAACTGATACGAGGAAAGGTCGTTCAGCTTGCTCAAGCTATTGGATGCTGTACATTTGGAGAGAAGAGAGGAATGTGGGAACAGAGGTAGGTCATTCAGCCCATCCAGCAGCTCCCACCACTTGACACAATCGTAGCCAATTGAACATTTCGATGTTTTTTTTAACCCATGTAATCCCCTGCACCCTGCTGGTAATCTATCAATCTCTACCTGAAATATAGACTTAGTTTTCTCTGGTGTACAACATTCCAAAGAGACACAACTCTCTGAGTAAAGTAAAAATTCTTCTGATCTTGATCTGAAGTGGCAACCCCTTTATTTTCAATCTGTACTCCCTGGTTTTCCAACCACGTGGTGCAACTAACCTGTACCTCCCCTGTCTACACCTTTGACTATTGTGAGTTTCAATGCAATTGCCTGTCATTTTTCAAAACTTTAGAGAATACACAGGCAGTTTTTCCCCATCTCTGTTCATAAGAGAGTCCTGCCATCCCAGGAGCAAATCTAATGAGCTCCCTCTAACATGAGAATATCCTTCCTGAGATAAGGAGGCCGAGATTGCATGTTCAAACCAAGTTTTGATACAATCGAAAAGCAAGACTTCTCCACTTATCAAGGCAGCAAGGCAGAAGTTTCCTTCATATAACACCTTTCATGACTCCAGGACCTTCTGGAGTGCAATGTGAGAAATGCAGACATCTAAAAACCTGGAATTAAGAGCCTAATGATGACTGTGAATCAGTTAGGGTGGCTTAGTGGTTAGCACTGCTGCCTCACAGCACCTAGGACCCAGGTTCGATTACAGCCTTGGACAACTAGCTGTGTGGAGTTTGCACGTTCTCCCTGCATCTGCGTGGGTTTCCTCCAGGTGCTCTGGTTTCTTCCCACAGTCCAAAGAAGCACTGGTTAGGTGGAATGGGTATGGGAAATTGTCCCTTAGTGTATAGGGATACTCTGCGTTGGTGTTTGGAAAGCTAGGGTAGGATGGTGGGCCTGCGTGGGGGCGTTGGTGTAGACTTGATGGGCCACATGGCCTGCTTCCACATTGTAGGGGTTCTATGAGCTTTCAATTATCAGAAAACTTGCCTCTGGTTCACTAATGTCCTTTAAGGAAGGAAATTGCTGTCCTTACCTGGTCTCACCTACAAGTGACTGCAGACCCACAGCAACATGGTTGACTCTTAACTTCCCTCTGGGCAATTAGGGGTTGGATAATAAACATGGGCCTGGCCAGAAACGCCCTCAACCCGTGAATGAACTTAAAAAAGAAACAAACTCCCAGAGACAATAAAAATGTGTCTTTCAATCATGTTGATTGGAGTGTTTATATTGACCAGACATTCCTCTACTTTTGTTTGAAAAATGTCCCGCAATCATTCACACTCACCTGAGGCTCCATCCTAACTTAGCAAAATAAAAAAAACAGGAAGTGCTGGAGCAACTCAGCAGATCCAGCAGCATGTGCAGAGAGAGAAGAAAAAGCCCTTTGAATGCAGTATAACTGGATGTGAGTTTGCTCGCTGAGCTGGAAGGTTAGTTTTCAGACGTTTCGTCACCATTCTAGGTAACATCATCAGTGAGCCTCCGACGAAGCGCTGGTGTTATGTCCTGCTTTCTATTTATCTGGTTAGGTTTCCTTGGGTTGGTGATGTCATTTCCTGTTCTATTTCTCAGGGGATGGTAGATTGGCTCCAAATCAATGTGTTTGTTGATGAATGCGCATGGCATTCCAACCAGAACTCCATCAACAAACACATTGATTTGGAGCCAATCTACCATCCCCTGAGAAAAAGAACAGGAAATGACATCACCAACCCAAGGAAACCTAACCAGATAAATAGAAAGCGGGACATAACACCAGCGCTTCGTCGGAGGCTCACTGATGATGTTACCTAGAATGGTGATGAAACGTCTGAAAACTAACCTTCCAGCTCAGCGAGCAAACTCACATCCAGAACCTCAACCTGAGCTACAAATCTTCTCAAAACTCACTAGCAGTATAACTCTTCTACAGAACCTTACTCCTGGTTAGACAAATAGATGCTAGATGGACACCATATGAAAACGTTCATACAGAAACATACAGGTCCAGGGTTTAACCTGTTACATTCTGGAATGATTGGGACCTGGGCTCTGTCGTTACTCCAAACACATTCCCAGCTCATGTTTCAAGGCAAGGTTGAGGGAACTTGAGGGTGACAACTTTCGAGCAAAGGTTAATTTGAGGAGTTTGCCATTCTATCCCTCAGTCGTCCCTGCCCTCCCAACACTCCCCATCTCAAATTTTCTGAAGAAGGGTCTCGACTCGAAATGTCAGCTTTCCTGCTCCTCTGATGCCGCTTGGCCTGCTGTGTTCATCCAGCTCTACACCTTGGTATCTCTCCATTTCACGTTCACTTTTCCCTTTCTGATCTCCAACTGTTTGCTTGTTAAAAGACCCTGCCTGGCTCACCAATGCACTCTAGGGAAGGGTATCTGCTCCAGCCTATATGTAACTCCAGACCACAGCAGTGCTCCCCTGAAATAGCCAAGCCAGTCAATCAACTCAAGGGCCAGAAGGAAAGGGCAACAAATTCTGGGTTTGCAAATTACACTCACATACACTTTAAAATGTGGAAGCAGGCCATTCAGTCCACACTGACTCTCCTACCCTAATCCTGTAACCCACCTATCCTGCCTATCCCTGGACACAATGAGTAATTTAGCATGGCCATTCCACCCTAACCCGCACATCTTTGGCCTGTGGGAGGAAGCTGGAGCACCAAGAAGAAAGCCACACAGACACAGAGAGAATGTGCAAATTCCTCACAGATGGTTGCCCCAAGGATGGGATCAAACCCAGGTCCCTGGTGCTGAGAGGCAGCAGTGGTCACCACAGAGCCACCTACAAATGCTTCCGTCCAATAATCTTTTACTTAATTTTCTATCCAGTAGCCATGATGTTTTTAACTCCATGTTTCACAGGCACTGCATTTCCCCACAATACCCTGAGAACTTTGTTAAAACAGCCCATCTTCATACATCTCCCTGATATTGGACACCACGAAACTATTTGACTACTGAGAGAGTCACAGATCAGACCAATGTTTTCTTCCATGGATAGTGAAGCTGAATCGCAGTAACATTGGGGTGATTGGAGTTACATGTAGGCCAGACCAGGTGAGGTGGGAAGCTTTCCTTCCCTAAAAGGCATGAGCGAACCAGGTTTTCCTTTTACTCCAGAAGTGTGAGTATCATAGACACCATTGTCCAGGCTTGCACTTGAATCTGGGATTTATTAATTGTATATAAATTCACACTGACAGTGGAGCTGCTGGTAGACGGGGAGGTGAAGAAGGTATTTGGTATGCTTGCCTTTATTGGTCAGTGCATTGAGGATAGGAGTTGCGATCTCATATTGCAGCTATACAGGACATTGATTAGGCACTTTTGCAATACTGTAGGCAATTTTGGTCTCCCTGCTACAGAAAGGATGTTGTGAACCTTGAAAGAGTTCAGAAAAGATTTACAAGGATGTTGCCAGGTTGGAGGGCTTGAGCTATAGGGAGAGGCTGAATAGGCTGGGGCTACATCCCCTGGAGCTTCAGAGGCTGAGGGTGACCTTATAGAAGTTTATAAAATGATGAGGGGCAAGGTTGGAGTGAATAGTCAAGGTCATTCTTCCAGGATAGGGGAGTCCAAAACTAGAGGGGCACAGGTTTAAGGTGTGAGGGGAAAGATTATGAACGAATCCTCAGGGCAACTTTTTCACACAGAGGGTGGTGCATGTATGGAAGGCATTTGGATGGGTATATGAATTGGAAGGGTTTGGAGGGATACAGGTCAAATGCTAGCAAATGAGATGAGATCTATATAGGATATCTGGTCAGCATGGACAAATGGACCAAAGGGTCTGTTTCTGTGCTGTACATCTCTATGACTCTACGGTGAGATTTGAACTCACATTGTCACAGTATTGACTTCTGCTCTGAATCACTAGGACAATGACATTAGCACTAAGCCCCCATCACCACGTTGCAGAATGAGTGAAAGGGATAGGAAAGGTATATGAAAAGACTGAACTGTGTTGGATGGAATTGGAGCATTAAGACCAGCACAGACTTGTTGGGCAGAATGGCCTAATCCTGCAGTTTGCACTATCTATACAAGCCAAGGCCTCGGCTAACAGCCTGTCCATGAAGGCGCAATGCAGCTGATGTTTGTTTCTCAGAACTGACTGAGTTGGTGAGGGGATGGATAGGAAATTGATCCGACCAGGCACAGAACAAGTGAAAAAAAAAATGCATTTCCGCAAGATAGTTCATTATTAAATCTCAGCCAGCAGCATTGGTTTCATCTGATGGATACATATCGCTGGAAACGATCCCTTTGTTCTGCGGCTGGCTTAGCTCTTCAGTCGATTAAGAGCAGAAATTTAGCATGGAAATCAATAGCACATCAGGCACTCAGCGACTATTCAGGAAGTTTGGATGTATAAAAAATTAATGTAACCAGTTGAGTGTTCATCTCAGGGGTAGAGATAAGGTTCTCAGTACAAAAAGAAACACATTGACAATTTACTGATGGAAAAATATACAAGTTCTATTTAGAGGTTTCAGGGGAATAAGATTGAATTAATGGCCGGAGACTGAAGTGTATCCAGATTGTAATGCAGAGCTGTTGGACTGCAGGATATGGTTTTAAATTGGGGGGGGGTTTCTCAACATTCCAAATCAATCATCCTATATCCGGTTCGCAACAACACAGAGAGAACAAAGAATTTGTTGCACAGAATTTGAATCTTGCTGGTGAGGGAGCTGGAACCTTCTGCCCAGCATGCATCTGGATAAATGCAGGAGCCTCCTGCAGGTTCTGTGATCGTACAGAACTTGCTGAGCAATCAGGTGTGCGCCAACAACAATACTAACAACCGTTTTAAGATAATCAGCTGAGGCTCTCACGTGGTTCATTGGTGCTTGCTACATGCAGGGTACATGCGCATGGAGAGAGCTGGTCCCTGTAAAAAAAATCATAGAGCCATAGAGTGACACAGCATGGAAACTGACCCTTTGGTCCAACCTGCCCATGCAGAACATAATCCCAAACTAAATTAGTCCCACCTCCCTGCTCCTGGTCCATATCCCTCCAAACCTTTCCTATTCATGCACTAGTCATGTCCTACTCTACATGTCTTTTAAATATTATAACTGTATCCACATTCACCACTTCCTCAGGACGTTCATTCCACATGTGTGACACACTCTGTGTAAAAAAAATTGCCCCTCGTCTATTCTAAATCTCTCTCCTCTTACTTTAAAAATGTGCCCCCTAGTCTTGAACTCCCAAACCTAGGGAAAAGACAACTATTGTTAACCCCATCTATTTCCCTCAGTATTTTATAAACTTCTACAGGTTGCCTCTGAACCTCCGCTCCAGTGAAAAAAGTCCCAGCCTTTCTTTATAACTCAAACTTTCCATACCTGGCAACATCCTGGTAAATCTCTTCTGAACCCTCTGCAGCTTAATAATATCCTTTTTATAACTGGATGTTGAAGACCATTTTGAATTTACCCGGGGGCTTGGGGAACCAATAGATCCCTCTTGTTTTCTGCACTGCAATGACTCAGCCAATCAGAAGTAGCTTGACAACCAATCAGGACGTTTCATCTTGTGATGTAAATTGTTGCAATAGTTTGAAATTTGGCATTTTTGCATTGATCCTGAAGAGCTGCAGAATGAGGAGTTCCAGTGGCTAGTCTCTATCTTCATCAACATAGATGAAATAATTTTTCACTTTAATAGCTTCTATTGAGTTGGCAAAAGAACACAAAAGAAGGAAACGAGAGGAATTTTATTTTCACACAGGGAACTATTATGGTCTGAAATGCAAATTCAGTCTGTACCTTTCAACAGAAAACCAACTGAACCAACTCAAGGGCAGTGGGGAAGGCAGAGTTTGAGTCATTGGTTACTTCCCTCAAAAAGACAGCACAGGCAGAGTGGGCCAAATGGTCTCCCACATTATTGATTGATACTCCTCAGAGGTCGGTATTCCATTACCAAATCACTCTTTAATTATGCATGGAGAGTCCCTGACATTGATCCAGCTCCCTCAGAGCCAGTTCTCAGAGTGAGCAGAACCTCTGACACTCCTGTTTCTATCTGTCAGCCAGGGCTCCCTGATTGGACTGGATTAACAACCCCAATCAGGGAACTCATATTCTATAAGATCCACCTGGTTGACCTCATTACAATCATTGCATTCCTCCCCGTCTGAGTCTGAGGGCATATGCTGGTTCTTTATCCTGTAGCTCCTCCCGGGCCTTATTAGCAATGGGTCAGATTCCTCCGGCTCTGCCTTGGATGCAGGTGGTGTGTAACACGTGGTGCGTGTTGTCTCTTGTGCCTGGAGCATCTCGAGAGAGAGAGACTCATTCACCTCAACAGGCAGCAAAGCCATCAAGATGGTGACATCAGCCATGTTCATCCCAGACTCCGAGGCCTCTTCAGCGCTCGTTGGAAGGGAGAACCTATAGATTTCACAGCCTTTCCAGTGTTACAAGGAATCGGGCTGATTTTATTCCTGTCCCGTTTGTGGATTTGCAGGTTTCGCATGGTCTACGTGCTTGTTCAGAATTATCGTTCCTACCCAAGTGTGGTACATCACAAGCCCTGAACTCGTGCCACCATGCCTCTTACTCATGGAGGGCCTTTCCTGTGGTTCCTACACCCAACGCCATCCCCTGAAGTAAACTGTCTCGCTCACTTAGTGGAGTCTGATGTCTGACATTGGAGTTCCTGACGACATTTCACCCTCTGCCCCAGGACTGAGAAGATCAGATTTAACCTGGTATGGAATCTTCTCCCCATTAGCAACTCCGCTGGAGCCATTTCTGTAGTTGCATGAGGGGTGATCCTATCGTCAAATAGGAACCAGGACAGTTTGATATCAAGTGACACAGTAGGCTGTTTCTTTAAACTGTCTTCAAAGTTTGGACGGCTCTTTCTGCCAGAGCATTGGATGATGGATGGTATAGAGCTGTCCTTATATGTTGAATACCATTTGGCTTTAGGAAATACATTCAAATTCCTTGCTGGTAAGCTACAGCCCATTATCTGTAACTAACACTTCTGGGATCCTGTGTATTGCAAAAAAAAACAGTTTTTCTGTCATCATACCTGCGTTTGATGAATGAACTCTATGCATACCCAGTCACTTTGAGTGGGTGCCCACAATTGAGTAAAAGAATCGAACCCATAAAAAACCATAGTCAAAGTGTAACTGACCATTCCCACTAATACAGGGAAGCTGCTGACAGCTATGTTTGCCCTTGTTGGCACTCTGGGCACTGCCTCACCAATGTGACCAAGTCTGCATCCAATCCTGGCCACTAGGTATAACTTCTCACCAATATATTCATTTTGGAAACCCCTGGATGACCTTGGTGGATAGTATCTGGCAGTGACCTTTGCTCAGGACAATCACTCTTGCTCTCCAACATAATATGCTGTCCTCAAGATCAAATAAAAGTTTCATTTCTGGTTGTGACTGCCCTTTGGTTTCCTCCATCACTACCAGCTCTTTCGGATTTGCCGTTATCGAATCTTTCTGCGTCCAAAGTCTGATATCGTCAGCTGCAACTGGACGCGTGTCCAGAAAAAATAAAACCAATACGGGCTCTTCCATTGGCAGTACCACCAGTAGTTTATCTGCCAGCTGGAGGCAACTCAGTGCAAACGCATTTTTTGCTTGGCCTCCTGGATCATGCTGTAACTTCGAATTACAGCCACCTGAATTCAACCTGAAGCTATGGGTGGCACTGCCTTGTCCACTTTAAGTGGACCTAGCAGGGGTCTGTGGGCTGTATTACTTACAAATTTACATCCATAAAGGTATTGCTGATTCCAAATATGACCCCCAAGCCTTTCTTCTCTATCTGGGTATATTTACGCTTTGTATTAGCCAAAGTTCTGGATGTATACACTAATGGGATTTCCTCTTCATTGGGCCACTTATGAGCTAAAATAATCACGTGTAATGCCAGGTCTCAGTTGGGATCATAGCTTGTCAACACTTTGGACGATGATAGCTGTTTCTTCATTTTCCTGAAAGTTATCGCTTGGCCACGCAACCATTTCCAAGGTTGATCCTTTTTCAGGAGTTAAAAACCAAAAGAACTGTGGATGCCGTAAATCAGGAACAAGACAAAGTTGCTGGAAAAGCTCAGTAGGTCTGGTAACATCTGTGGAGGAGAAAGCAGAGTTAATGTTTCGGGCCCAGTGTCCCTTTCTCAGAACTCACTGGATCCAAAATGCCAACTCTGTTTTCTCCTCCACAGATGCTGCCAGACCTGATGAGCTTTTCCAGCAACTTTCTTTTTGTTCCTTTTTTAGGAGTTGTTGCAAAGATGCCAGCGTGTAGGCCAGGTTATGTATGAACGTTTAGTAATAATTCTCTAGCTCCAGGAAAGGCCTAATTTCTGGTACAGATATGGGAGCCAGGATACCTTTGATCACCCTCACTTTATCTCCCAACATGAGTAACCTGGCCTTGTTACTTGGGGAGTCTGGAGCACTCATTTTTCCCTTCTAAGGCATACACCCACCTCGGAGAAATGTCTAAGGACTATGTCCAAGTTCTCTAAGTGTTCCTTATTGAGTCTTCCCTATTGATAGCACATCATCCAAACATATAAATTGCAGGTACACATGGCTCATGAGCAGCTTCGTGAAGGACAGCCTCCATGCCAACTTTGCATATAAGTCCCCTACATGAGTGATTGGGTATTTATCTAGCTGTGAGAAGTGGTTGACCATTTGTTTAAAAACCCACACAAAGATGAACCGAGCCGTTAGGCTTTACAATCGGTAGGACAGGTGCTGCCTATTCTGCAAACTGGACTGGTTTGATGATTCCTTCACTTTCCAGCCTTCTGATGCCTGTCTCCACCTTTACCTGTAAGAAAAACGGCACTGAACGGGCCTTGCAGAATCGTGGAATTGCTTCCTGGTCAACATGTAAGGCAGTCTTGGCTCCTTTGATAGTCCATAGACCTTCCTGAAAAACACTGGGTATTTAATTAGGACTTCACTCAGGCAGCCATTTTCTAATTGAAAAATGTTGAGCCAATCTAAGTGAATCTTTCTCAACCAATTTCGCTCCATCAAGCTTGGGCCCAAGCCTTTTACTACCATCATTAGTAACTGAACCAGCTGCTTCTCATAAGAGGCTAAAACTGAAGTTCTACCCTTAATCTGTAAAGGTTCCCCGATACAGGTTCTCAGCCTAGCAGAGGCCTCGCACAGACTTAAGTGTTGGAGTCCAGAATGAGTTTTGTCAAAGACTGGTTTTGCAAACACTAAAACGGCCTCACTGGTATCGAACCCATCAGAACCATTTAACCAAATGTTTATTTTGATTGTTTATGATTTGGATGTTCCTAAGCAATTTAACTGTTCCAAACCAAATGTAGGTGGACTTTCCAGGGTGTGCACTCTCCTGGATAGTAGCCTATGAATTTTCTTACTCAATTTAAGTCTAGTGGGGCTCTATAGCTGTCTCAAGTCCACATATCGGAAGTAACTACGATAGCTTGCTGTCTCAGATCTCGAAGAACATGTTAACTGTTTAGCCAAGGTTTGGTTTTATTTTGGGGTTTTGCTGTGGGCTGTTGGAAGTCCAGTTGGGCTTCTGCTGTTAGGTGCTTTTGCATGGTTACATCATTAATCTTAGATACTAACCAGTCTCTTAGCATCTCATTAAGAGTTAAACCAAAGTCACATGCCTCTGCCAGTCAAATATCCTGATATGGATTCCTCTCGTTCTCGAACAGCTGAGTAAAACCGATAGTGTCTCAGAATTAGAGGATGCTTGGGGTCATAACAATCCCTAAGCAACTCTATCAACTGTTGAAAAGTTTTGGTATCTAGTGCCTCAGGGAAAGTCATTCTCCTAGTAACTGAAAAAGCTGTGGGTCCACAAGCTGTCAGAAGCATTACTCATTGATTCTCATCTGTCCCCAATGCAATTTACCTGAAAAAAAACACATCCTTTCCACATACTGGGCCCAGTCTTCGATGGCAGGATCGAATGAGTCAATCTTCTCAAGTAGCGGCATAATGCCAGAAATGCTTCCCCAACTCAAAGACGGACATTGCGAACGAATTTCTTCAGGAGCACGTTTGATCTTGTAGCCACTGGAAGAACTTCACAGAGGCCAGTGTCCCATCACCAAGTCACCCTTTATTTACATGTGGAGAGCCCTTGACACAGATCCAGCTCCGTCAGAGTCAGCTCTCAGAGTGAATAGAACCCCTGACACTTCTGTTTATATCAGTCATCTGGGGCTCCCTGATCGTACCAGATGAACAGCCCCAGATCCAGGTCTTTACAATCACTGCAGGCACAATGATTACCCGTTGTTTAGTTAATCAGTCTGAGTTTGGTTGGTGCAGACAGTACATTGAAAACAGAACTCAGTGACTGCATGTGTGAAGCACTTGTTTTGTAAATCTGAGTTAAGTTGTTTCTTTTGATTCTCACTTCATAAAGAGAATAAAAGTTGCTGAAACAGGGTATTGACAAGACCTGAAGAAAGAATGATCCAGATGAGAGATAATTGGAATAAGTACCAGGAGTGAAAGGAAGTGTTTATTTTTGTCACAGTAGCTTTTGTCATCTCGAATACCTTGCCTGAGAGGAGGTGTTCGCGGATTTATTTGTAACTCCTGAAAAGGAATTAGACAGCACTTTTTTTATTCATCCACAGGGCATGGGCATTGCTGAGTGGCCAGCATTTATTGCCCGTCCCTAGTTGCCCTTTGAGAAGGTGGTGGTGAGCTGCCTTCTTGAACCGCTGCAGTCTACCTGCTGTAGGGATGACCCGCAATGCCATTGGGGAGGGCATCCAGGATTTTGACCCAGTGACAGTGAAGGAACGGTGATATATTTCTAAGTCAGGATGGTGAGTGGCTCAGAGAGGAACATGCAGTGGGGTGGTGTTCCCATGTATCTGCTGCTTTTGCCTTTGATAGTAGTGATCATAGGTTTGTAAGGTGCTGCCTAATGAGCCTCGGTGACTTACAGCAATGCATCTTGCAAATGGTGCACAGTGTTGCAACTGAGCATTGGTGCTGGAGGGAGTGTGTGTTTGAAGATGTGATGCCAATCAAGTAAGGGTCGGCTTTGTCCTGGAACTTCTCGAGTGGCACTGGAGCTGCGCCCATTCAGTCATGTGTTTCTTCTTAATAAGGAGTAACCCTACAGATGCTGTGTCAAAGAAGCAGGGAAGTGGAACTGATTAAGTTGATCTTCCTAAGGAATCATTATTACCCTTCAGTTTGTGGATGACGCCTTATCAGGATCTTGAGCTTCTGCCATTTGTTTTCTAGTAACTAAACAGGCCAATTCTTAACTTGTAGACTTTGGGCACTCAGAGTAGAATGTCCCACTGAAGGAGCGGCAACATATTTCCAAGTCAGGATGGCGAGTGGCTTGGAGGAGGACTTGTAGAGAGTGATGCTCCCCTATATCTGCTGCCCTTGTCCTTCTAGAGCATACAAATGCATCACAGCTTGGTACAGCAACTGCTCTGCCCAGTGCTGTAAGAAACTACAGAGAGTTGTGAACACAGCCCAGCCCATTACACAAGCCAACCTTCCATCCATTGAACAAAAACAAAGTCGCTGGAAAAGCTCAGCAGGTCAGGCAGCATCCGTGAAGGGAAAAACAGAGTTAACATTTCGGTTCTGGTGATCCTTCCTCAGAACTGAAGTCCATCCATCCATCTATACTTCTCGCTGTCTTAGGAAGGCAGCCAAGATCATCAAAGACCATCCCACCCTGGCCATAATCTCTTCCAACCTCTTCTGACAGGCAGAAGATTCAAGGGCTTCAACATGTGTAATGACAGATTCGAGAACAGCTCCTTCCTTGCTGTTATTCAGTCTGCAGAATGGACCTCGCATATTTTAAATTTAATGCTGATCTCACACTTTGTGCACCTTCTCAGCAGCTGCAACATTATATCCCTCACTCACTTCTATTAAGCTAATGCACTTTGTATGGAATAATGTGCCTGTACTGCATGCAAAACAAAACTTTTCACTGTACCTAGGTACATGTGGCAGTAATAAATCAAAACAAAGAATAGTGGGGTCTGGAGTGCACAATAAACTTTTTTTTTTCTTCTCTGTTGTTGCTCTTCCTCATCATTAAGACATTTGGGGACCGATAGGTTGCTTCCCATTCTGGGAAAATCATGGATCAGACAGCATCATCTCAGAGCCCGGGGGCTATTCTCTTTTCAGGCTGAGATGAGGAGGAATTTCTTCTCCGAGAGGATAGTGAATCTGTGGACAAAAACAGGAGTTGCTGGAAAAGCTCAGCAGGTCTGGCAGCATCTGTGAAGAAAAAGAATCAGAGTTATCGTTTCGGGTCCGGTGACCCTTCCTCAGAACTGGTGATGGCTGGGAAAACGTCAGTTTGTATGCAGGAAGTAGGGAGGTGGGTGGGGTAGAGAGTAAGCGATAGGATAGAGCCCAAAGAGAGAGAAAGACAGTTGGACAGACAAAGGAGTTGCTAACGATCAGGCTGGGAGGGTGAAGAGTTGTTAATGGGGACTGTTAGTGACTAACAACAGGGGGTGTGTAATGGCAGGCTGTGTGGTAACAAGGCCTGGTGTGTGGGGTGGGGGGCAGGGATGTGGGAGGGTTTAGGCCCTAAAATTATTGAACTCAATATTGAGTCTGTATTGAGGCTGTAGGGTCCCCAAACAGAAAATGAGATGTTGTTCCTCCAGCTGGAACTGAGCTTCACTGGTACGCTGCAGCAAGCCCCCATTAACAGCTATTCACCCTCCCAGCCTGATTGTTAGCCACTCCTTTGTCTGTCCAACCGTTCCTCCCTCTCTTTGGGCTCTATCCTATAGTTTACCCCTTACCCCAATCCCAACCCCTCCCTATTTCCTGCATGTAAACTGACGTTTTCCTAGCCACCATCAGTTCTGAGGAAGGGCCACTGCACCTGAAATGTTAACTCTGATTTTTTTCTTCCCAGATGCTGCCAGACCTACTAAGCTTTTCCAGCAGCTTCTGCTTTTGTTCCTGATTTACAGCATCCGCAGTTCTTTCAGTTTTTATTTCGTGAATCTGTGGAATTCTTTACCAGAGAAAGCTGTTGAGGAGGGGTCATTAAGTGTTTTCAGGGCTGAGATAGACAGATTTTTAATCAGTCAAGAAATCAAGGGCAAAATGGAGTTGAGGGTGATCATAGAATGTCGATAGTGTGGAAGCAAACTATTCAACCCATCAAGTCCATACTGACCCTCTGAAAAACATTCCAAGCAGACTCACCCACCAACCTATCCTATCACCCTGCATTTCCTCATGGCTAACCCACCCAGCCTGCACATTATGGGGCAATTTTACAAAGTCAATCCACCCTAACCTGCGCATCTTTAGGCTATGAGAGGAAACTGGAGCACCCGGAGGAAACTCGGACAGACATAGGGAGAATGTGCAAACTCCATACCGATGGGCGCTCCGAGGGTGGAATCGAACCTGGGTCCCTGACGCTGTAAGGCAACAGTGTTCGCCACTGAGCCACCATGTCACCCCACATCAAACCAGCTTGGCCACGATCTAATTGAATGCAGACCAGATGGGCCGAACAGTGACTTGTGGTCTTGCAGCATGATGCTGCTCAAAGGCTAAAGTCATCACCATTCTTTTGTGAAGAACCAGCACAATGAACTCTCTCATGCTGTTAACCTCTACGAACTGGTCCAGGAAGAGATTTTCAAGCTTTATCTGAAAGCCCTGAATCTCCAATAGTGAGCGCAGAGTTCCAAGGAAAATAAATTGCCCTGTTAGTTTGTAGGAGATACCAACTTCTGACACAGAGAAGGAGGGGTCAGCTGATCAGAGTTACCAAAGGTCCAAGTTCTTCTGAGTAATGTGCGGCACCGTTGTCAACACACCAACTGCAACAAGAGGCTCTAATCAAATGCAGACTGGGTACTGGCGGGACATGAAGGGATTACAAACTCAGATTATGCCCTTAATTCAATCTCCCCTAGGATAATAGTTTCAAAATGGAGCCAAAATCTGACCTTTCCATTCGCTGGTAAAATGTGCAGGACTCGATTAATGTTTAAAGGTTAGGAATTTTAATTAAACATTGAATCCTTTTCCCTGTTGTCTTCCACAATTAAAATTCTGATATTAAAAAAAGGTGCTGCTAATTGTTTCAAAGAATGTACTATAAATGATGAACTATAAAAGGCTGTAACTTCAAATGAGTCTTTTTTCAAAGATATTAGTGATGCAGAAAATGTGACAATGTTGCAATGGGAAATATTAAACATACGAGGAACATTTATTTTTTTTGATGGTGCTCTTAGGATTCAGAATTAAAATGTAATTATGAAGTTATTAATGTTGAATTACTTGGTTAGTCATGGTGTTCTGCACTTGCCCTTCATTTGTATCCTTCTTAAAAGAGCATCCTTTCATGGGATGTGGACATCAGTGAAGCTCGCTTTGGATAACCTTCCCCCATTAGCCTTGAATTGAGAGCCTTGTATAACCATTTCAAAGGATGGTGAAGTGTCAACTCATTGCTGTGGGTCTGGAGTCAAGTAGAGGCCAGACTGGGTAAGGGCAGCAGACTTACTTGCTAGAAAGGCACGAGTGAAACATTGCAGATGCTGCAGGAATCGATGGCAGTGCAATAGATGCCATGATTGTGGTTCGTTTTTTAAATTCTGGATTGAACAATTGAACTGAAAGTCCAGCCTGCTGCAATGGGATTTGCAGCCCATGCCCCCCGAGACATAAAAGAGAACCTCTAGATTGTTAATTCAGGGATATTGTCACTTTGTCACCTTCTGCCCAGGAGGTTGGGTGGGGGTGTGCGGGCAAGATGAGTGGGAGAATACGGTTCATTGTCCTGTTCCTAACTTCAGACCTCAGACTCCAGGAGCATCTCATCTCTCGTATCCTCCCTTCTCTGAAACATTTGACACACTTTCAAAAAAAAACCCAAACTTGCTTCACGCTCACGTTATTCCAGCTTTTCTCCTCTTCTCAGAACCACAGAAGGGTTGGGCCACATGCTGAGGGTCTAACCACGTCAACAAGTCGTGTGAATTCTGACCTTGTCCACCCCAGTCCAACACCAGCACCTCCACATCATGGGTGCAGTTGTACAAGACATTGCTGAAGCCACACCTGGAGTACTGTGTGCAATTTTAGTCTCCTTATCTGTGAAAAGATTTTGTGCTACAGAGGGAGTTCAGCAAATGGATTCCTAGGATAGCAGGACCAATATACGAGGGAGATTGTATCGCTTAGGATCGTATTCATTAGAGTTTAGGAGAATGAGGGAGGATTTCATAGAAACCTAGTTTGATGCAGGAAGGATATTCTTGAAGATAGATGGAGGGATAGGTAGTGTTGGGGACACAGGGAAGACACAGAAGGGCTCGGACAGGCCAGGGCGTGGGCAACAAATTGGCAGATGGAATGCAAGGGAGGAAATATGTGAGGTTATGCACTTTGGTAGGAAGAATAGCAGCGTGGACTACTTTCTAAATGGAGAAAGACTTCAGAAATCTGGAATAAAGAAATTTAGGGGCCCTCGTACAGAATTCTCTTAAGCTAACTTAAAGGTTCAGTGGCAGTTAGGAAGGCAAACACAATGTTAGCAATGATTTCAAGCGGGCTAGAATACAAGAGCAAAGAGACACAGCTGAGGCTGTATAAGGTCCTAATCAGCCCCGCATTTGGGATATTATGTGCAGTTTTGAGTCCTGCATCTAAGGCTAGATGTGCAAGTGATGGAGAAGGTACAGAGGAGGCTTACAAGAATTATCCCAGGAATGAAGGGATTGTCATATGAGGAATGGTTGAAGACTCTGGGTTTGTACTCTATGGAGTTTAGAAAGATGAGGGGGGAATCTCATTGAAACTTACAGAGAGGTCTGGGTAGACTGGACGTGGAGAAGATGTTTCCAGCAATAGGAGAGCCTAGGACCCGAGGGGACATCCTCAGAGTGAAGGGACAGCCTTTTTGGACTGAGATGGGGAGGAATTTCTTCAGCCAGAAGGCAGTGAATCTGCGGAACTTATTGCTGCAGAGGTTTGTGGAGGCCAAGTCATTGAGTGTATCTAAGACAGACAGCAATAGCTTCTTGATTAGTAAGGGAATCAAGGGTTACAGGGAGAAGGCAGGAAGCATGCGATATTTGATGAGGAAGCGAGAAGTGACTCCATGGTGAAAGGCAGATCATACTTTTCATCCCTTATCCACCACGTTACTTTTCCCTGTAACGATGCTTCTTAAGAGGTATTGCCTTTTTGACAATGCTTTTGGTCATCTGTCCTAATAACCCCTTATGGGTTCCATGTAGATTTAATTTGATAATGCTCCTGAAAAGCCCCTCGGGATGGTTTACAACATTCAGGGAGAGTTGCTATACTCTGCACCAAGTTAGGCGCTCAGCCTGTGTGTGGGGACGAGCTCATGCTTTTCTGTATTTGAAAGGAATCTCATCCACTCAAGGGCCTTTGCATTGTCATTTTGTATAATCGATGCAGGCCTGTGCTGAAATTAGCTTCCTCTTCCCCGTTGTAATTACATTAGACTGCTGGCTGGGGTAGATTCACCATCTGGACCTCATCACTCTCTCCCTCCCTCTGTCCACTCACTGCAAATTCCATTATCTTGCTGCTTTTCAGAGTTGAGTGACTGTCTGCTGACAGATGTGTCATAAAAGCCAACGAATACAATCCTGTTACTAAGGCACAACAGCTGTGCATTGTACAATGCTCCAATGTAGACATCTTTGTAGACTGTTTAATCACACCTTGCCCTTTCCCATATTTTTCTTGTGCTTAGTCCTCTCTTTGTTTTTCCACTGTCTTCCACCCCTCTCTCCTATATGTTACAGTTGTATAGTCTGCGATATTTTCAGTCTTTATTCCCTCAAGTTTCTGTGATTTTCACCATTAATGATACAAACCTTAATCTCAGCTCATGTCACCCTCTCACCCTTAACATTCCTGACCACCACTCCCCTTTTTCCTTCTGTCTCCACCCTTGCAAATTCACCTACCCAGAGTGTCTCCCTGACCCTGAGATCTCAGGTGACTTTCATTTGCGGTTAATGCAGTGTCATGAAAGTGGTCCCATGCATTTTGTCCACTTGTGGCTACCATCTTCAGCCCAACCATCTTCAGCTGCTCCATCAATGACCTTCCCTCCAACATGAGGTCAGCAGCATGATAGTTGCTGACGATTGCAGAGTGATCCGCCCCATTCGTGACTCCTCAGACGCTATCCAAATGCAGCAAGATCTGATATCTGAATCTGATATCAAGGCATGCGCTTACAAGTGGCAAGTAACTTGCATGCCACACAAGTGCCAGGCTATGCCCATCAGCAATCAGAGACAACCTCATTACTGCCCGGTGACATTTAATGAGGGTGTTACCGGCTCTGAATCCCCCACTGTCAACATCTTTGGGTTATCATCGACCAGAAACTGAACTGGACTCACCATGAAGTGGCCACAATAGCAAGTTGGAATCTAGGAATACTGCAGCGAGTAACTCACCTCCTGACTTCCCGAACCCTGTCTATCATCCAGAAGGCACAAGTCAGGAATGAGATGGAATACCCCCCACTTGCCTGGATGGGTGCAGACCCAACAATACTCAACACAATCTGGGACAAAGCAGCCCCTGCTTGATTAGCACAAGATCCAGAAACGTTCACTCCCTCCAGCACTGACGCTCAGTAGCAGCAGTGTGTACTATCCACAAGATGCACTGCAGAAAGTCACCAATGATTCTTAGACAGCACCTTCCAAACCCACAACCACATCCATCCAGAAGGACAAGGGCAGCAGATACATGGGGACATCACCCCCTGCAAGTTCCCCCCTGAGATACACACAGTCCTGACTTGGAAAGAGATCACCATTCCTTCACTGTCGCTGGGTTGTAATCCTGGAACTTCCTCCTTAATGGTATTGTGGGTCAATGCACTGCAAGAGGGCTGTAATGGTTCAAGAAGGCAGCTCACCCCCACCTTCTCAAGGCACAACTAGCTGGGGCCAGCCAGCGACACCCACTAAATGAATAAACAAAAAGTGCACATGTACCAGCAGAGAGAATCTGCCAGGGGGACTGTTAACTTATCCACAATGAGCAGTTCTAGTTCTAAATGTCTTTGACTGAATATAGAACCAGTTAGCAATGTAGGCAATGGAAGCTAGAGTCAGCTATTCAGAACTCTCCAGCCTGCTTCACCTTTCAAATAAATTATGGCTGATTTTTTCTACCTCACTACCATTTTCCTGCATGGCCCCCATACCCCTTGATACATAGAAATTTATCGATGTCATTGAACATTAGTAGTGGCTGATCCTGCACAGGCCTCAAGGTAGAAGATTCGGAAAGTTCATAACCTTCCAGGTGAAGAAATTCCTGTTCATTTCAATCCGAATACTGTGATTTATTGATTGGACACTGTGAACCCTGGTTGTAGGCTCCCTTCTTTCAGGGCAAACATTCTTCCTGTGTCTACCCTGTCTGTGAGAATGGTATATGCTTCAATGAAATCTCCTCTAATTCGTCTAAACTCTAGAGGAATATGAGCTTGAATCTCATTGTTGCCAATGTCAATCCAAGACCTCAGGTTTAATATTGTCCCCTTTGAGTTCACAACTCTCTGGAGCTTCTCCTCTTCGGATCTCTGCAATCATCTTGAATAGGCAATGTCCGCGTTTGTGCCCCTAACTCTGAGCCAGGAGGCCTGGCTCCAAGTCCCATAACATCACTGAATGGGTTGTTTAAAAATACCAACAATGTTTTGCGAGTTCCCCCAACTCTGGGTCCCTTGCCCATTCCTCCCATTTCATTCGCTCTGCATTGGCAGCCATTCCGGAAGGAAAAGCCAGTAAAACTGGTAAGAGCCATACTGGTTTGACTTGATTTGTATGCTTCCAAATGGAGCACGTGTAAGCTAATTTCCCATTATTAATAATATTTCTCTTTGGGTTCCTGACAGATGTCTAGGTCTGAAGCTCTAGTGTTCACCCCCGCATGAGCCGAAATCTCCTTCTTCATAGAATTGATCTTAGAACCCCTACAGTGTGGAAACAGGCCCTTCAGCCCAACAAGTCCACACCAACCCTCAAAGCATCCCATCCAGATCCTTCCCCCTAATCTACACATCCCTGAACACTACGGGCAATTTAGCATGGCCAATCCCCCTATCCTGCACATCTTCGGACCGTGGGAGGAAACCTGCACAGACACGGGGAGAATATGCAAACTCCACACACAGTCACCTGAGGGTGGAATCAAACCCAGATCGTGGCACTGTGAGGCAGCAGTGCTAACCATTGAGCCACCGTGCCACCCATCTGCTCCTTAAAGCCTTGAAGAGAAGACGATGGCCTTGTGGTTTTATTGCAACCCAAGTGATGTTGTGAGGACCTGGGTTCAAATCCCGCCATCTCAGATGGTGGAATTTGATAAAAAATCTGGAATTAAGAGTCTAATGATGCCTGTGAAAGGGGGCGGGGTGGGAGGCGGCCTGGAGTCCCATCTGGTTCGCTAATATCTTTTAGGGAAGGAAACTATCATCTTTACCTGGGCCTGGCCTTGGTGTGACTGCAGGCACATGGCTAATGTGGTGGAATCTTAACCGCCTTGAGGGCAATTAGCGATGGGCAATAATTGCTGGCCTGGCCAGTGATGCTCTCATCCCATAAATGAATAAAAAATAACCTAATGCTTTGAGCAGGCTTTCAGTCACCCTTCCTAGCTTGGTGTCATTTTATTTTGCCCAATTAAATTTTGGTTTGCACAATCTAGAAGCTAAATATTTGACAATAAAATCCTAAGTGTGGCTGTCCCTCAGATCTATTGTGCGGTTATGTGTGCGGAAGATTTCACAATCCATTTGATATTTTTATCCATGTGACAGTGGAAGCCTGATAGTCAGCATCATGGTCGTAACTGAATAGGCACTAGGACACCAGAAGCAATAAAAGCAAATGGTTTATGGACTTCAGCGGAAGCATGGTTTCGCATTGTGGGTTGACCCCACAATGCCATTAGGGAGAGAATTCCAGGATTTGGCCCAGCGATAGTGAAGGGACAGTGATATATTTCCAAATCAGGATGGTGAGTGTCCTTGGAGGTAAAATGTGGTGTTCCCATGTATCTGCTGCCTTTGTCCTTCCACATGGAAGGAGTGCCTACCGTTCTGCATTTCTTCTTCGTTTGTGGCCTGAAATGAACACAAAACCTGGCAAAACACAAAATGCCCCACCAGCAATTTGTTCACCTTCTGACTATTTCCACCTCGCCGCTCTGTTTTGATTTCAAAGTAGCTTCCGGCATTTCTTCCTCTCACCATTTGAAATTTCCTGACAGATTCGGCTCCAGCCGTAAAGCTCAGAAGAGTCTGATGGTTCATTTCCTTTGCCCCTGTCGAACCAAAGGACACGTCAAGCAATGGACTTTGGATTTCTAAAAGCACCTCTCACATCATCCAGGTCACTTGGCAGCCAATGAATTCCTCCCAGAGAGCAGTCGTGGCTGGACGTGAAGGTTTGAGAGAGGCAACGGCACAGATTTACGAGAATGAGGCTGAGGCACTCTCCGTTATGTTGATACTTTGGAGAAGATGGGGACTGCTTGTGGATAGCAACAAGGTGGCTCAGTGGTTAGCACTGCTGCCTCACAGTGCCAGGGACTCGGGTTTGATTTCAGCCTTGGGCAACATCTCCCCGTGTCTGCGTGGGTTTCCTCTGGGTGCTCCGGTTTCCTCCCACAGTCCAAAGGCGTGCAGGCTAGGGTGGATTGGCCATGCTAAATTACCCGCAGTGTTCAGGGATCTGCAGGCTTAAGTGGGTTAGCCATGGGGATAGGGTGAGGGGTGATGCTCTTTGGAGGATCGTTGTAGATTCAGTGGGCCGAATGGCCTCTTGCCACAATGTGGGGATTCTATTCTATTTGTTAAGAGGAGTCGATTTGATCGAGATGGTCAAAACCAGGATGATTTCTCCACACTGGTGGAAGGGTGAAGTGGGGTGGTGCACAGAGCAAAACAGGATGGGCAGCTTCACGTAGTGAAAGATTAGGAATTCAGAGGCACTCCCTCCCTGAGGTTCTGGTCGGACAGATCCACTCGTGGTTTTCTAAAGGATCCCAAGAATTTTCCAGATTTTGTGTTCATTTCAGGCCACCAATGAAGAAGAAATGCAAAATGGTAGGCACCACTTCTGTGTGGAAGGACAAGGGCAGCAGATTCATGGGAACACCACCATCTACAAGTTCCCCTCCGAGGCCACTCACCATCCTGACTTGGAAATATATCACCGTTCCTTCACCGTCGCTGGTTCAAATCCTGAAATCCTGGCATTGTGGGTCAACCCACAGCAGGTGGGCTGCAGTGGGTCAAGAAGGTAGCTTACTCCCACCTTCTCAAGGGGGCAACTAGGGATGGGGCAGTAATTAAACACAGTCAGTGACACCAACGCACCACGAATGAATAAAAAATTGCAGTTCTGACAAGTAGTTGCTTGACACAAAACATTAACTCTGATTTCTCTCCACAGATGCTGCCAGACCTGCTGAGCTTTTGTAGCAATTTCCGCTGTGGTTACATTTTTGTGATGGATTCTCATCTCTCGTGCCTTTCTGTGGTTCCCCACTGCAGCAGATGCTTTCTGGGCATTGAAACTTCAGACCCGCCTCTGTAATGCTTGAAGAGATTTGCAACCTCACAGCGCTTAAAAATAATCCCGTCTCCATTTTTCTCACCATCTCAGTCCACCCTGCCTTCCTCCCCAACCTATTTTCACACAGGGTGTTGCCCTCTTATCTCTTGTGTGAAGGGGTGTGGGTGGGTTGAATGTCATTGTATCACTTCAGGCAGAGAAAAAGAGAGCCAGGCAGAAAGTCATTAGCAAGTGAGTGTCGGAAACAGATCCTTTTGCGGGGTCCAGTGAAAGCAAGGAAACCAGATTTCCAGCCATCTGTCTAGCAAACAGCTTTGTGTGCAGGAATCAGCTCCACATATCCATCACTGAGCTTGCAGAAACTCATTTAGATGCATCACGCTTTCCAACCACTTTATGGCCATCACTGCGGCTCTAGGCGGATGGTAAAGTGGGGGAGGGGGCGGTGGGCAAGTGAACGGGGGAGGGGGATGTTTGGGAGGGTTGATGGCTACTGGGTGCATCAAAGGAACAAGGAGAGCAACCCATCGCGACATCTGCAAGACAGGCTCTGTGGAAATGCTCGCTTGCAAAAGTAAAGTCAGCGGTTGTATTGTAGCTTCTGAGGGAATGCTGCTTTTCTTTTGCATATTCCCCTGGAGACAGGAATGTCCAGGGCTGGGGCTGGACCTCCTCTGACCAATCTGAGCGAGAGAATAGTCGTCAATGTCTTAGAGAAAATACACTGCAACTTTATTGTGCCTTTCACGACCTTGAAACATTTTGCAGGCAGTTGAACACGAGCGATGTTCCCGCCTCCAGGTCACAGAATTGTTGTCGGGCAGAAGGAGACCATTCAGCCCACTGTATCTGTACTATCTCTCTGGAATTCACCTCACACCATTCAGCAGGCTTCTTCCCATAGCCATGTACTTTCTCCCCTGTCAGATAACAGCCCAATTATTTTCGGAACGTTACAACTGAGCCGCGCTGTCCAGTTCCTAACCACTCACTGTATGAAATGGTTTTCCCACTTGGTGCCTTCCCCTCTCTTGCCAAGTGCCTTAGGCCTGTGCCCTCTTGCTCCTGGTCTTCCCAAAAGTGGCAACGGTTTATCTCTATCCCACTCCATGAGATGTAGGAGCAGAAATAGGCCATTCAGCCCATCATGTCTGCTCTGCCTTTCAATGCCGATATGGCTGATTTGATAATCCTCAACTCCATTTTCCTGCCTTTCCCCCATAATCCTTGTTTCCTTTACTTTTCCTTTACTGATTAAAAATCTATCTCAGCCTAAGCTTTTTACCTTCTGAGGGCTTTACAGAGAGAAGAACATAGACTAGCTAATGACCTCAGCTAAAGAACCTCCCACGCAATAAACAGAAAAGCCATGCATGTACATTTTAAATATAGCAATGGACAATGTTAAATTAATGTTGAACTAATCAGAATAGCTAAGCTTTTCTGAAGTGTCAACCAATCAGTTGCCTAAAAACAGAGCATGGCTGCTCTCTCCAAAGGGAAACATGAAGAAGTCACCCAACAGTGAACACAAAACCCAGAAAAGAGGAGATAGGCTGCGGCCAACAACATGAGGACAAACGGGGAGGCGAAGAGAGAGCAATTATACAGAAGGTTCAAGGCCAATCATGTGGCATGTTCTGCGAAAGGGCCACCAGGCCTGAAATGTTACCTCTAAATTGTCTCCACAGATGCTGCCAGACCCACTGAGCTTTTCCAGCAATTTCTGCTTTTGTTTCTGATTTACAGCATCCACAGTTCTTTTGGCTTTTAAATAGCACGTGTACCTTGCCTGTTAGAGAGTTCATCTTTAAGGACCTTGTGTTTATACAATGTTGGGAGCCTGCTTGATATTTACTGTGCTTTGAGGTCAGCAAGCTGCTCACACCGAAATCAATTGGTTTGCTGCAATGTCTGCTTCATAACTTATAATGTGTTTTACTGTGTTAAGTAAACTAACCCACAGAATTAATAAGTGCCTAATGAGTGATTGATTGTTAGAATATTATATTTGACATGACAAAGCACACGAGCCAGATTTAAAGCAAATGGAAAAAGTACAAAAGGCATTAGGAGCGAAAGCATTCTTATGAAGTGGCTAGGATCTAGAATGCATTGCTTGAGGATAAAAAAGGTTATCTAACATTACAAAGGGATCTTGTTCAATTGGGCTGAGGAGTGACTGATGCAATTTAGTTTGGATAAATGCGAGATATTGCTTTTTAGTAAAGCAAACAGGGGCAGGATTTATATAATTCATGGTAGGGCCCTGGAGAGTGTTATCAAACAGAGAGACCCAGGGAATTCAGGTACGTAGATCTTTGAAAGGTGCATCACAGGTAGACAGGGTGGTTAGGTAGGCATTTAGCACACTTGCTTTCATTCGTCAGTGCATTGAGTATAGGATTGGGCATGTCACATTGCAGCTGTACAGGACATTGGTGAGGGCTGTGTACAGTTCTGGTCATCCTGCTATAAGAAGAATATTATTAAACTGGAGAGGGCACAGAAAAGATTTACAAAGATGTCACCAGAAATGGAGGGTTTGAGTTATGAGGAGTGGCTGGATAGGCTGGAGCTTTTTTCAATGGAGCACAGGTGGCTCGGTGGTTAGCACTGCAGCCTCACAGTGCCAGGGACCCAGATTCGATTCCAGCCTCGGGTGACTGTCTGTGTGGAATTTGCACATTCTCCCCGTGTCTGCATGGGTTTCCTCCGGATGCTCCGGTTTCCTCCCACAGCCCAAAGGTGAGCAGGCTGGGTGGATCGGCCATGCTAAATTGCCCGTAGTGTTCAGGAGTGTGTGGGCTATAGGGGGATGGGTCTGGGTGGGATGCTCCAAGGAGCGGTGTGGACTTGTTGGGCCGAAGGTCCTGTTTCCACACTGTAGGGAATCTAATCTAATCTATCTGTCTGTCTGTCTATCTAGCTATCTATCTGTCTAGCTGTCTGTCTGTATATCTATCTATTTATTCATCTGTATATCTATCTATCTATCTATGCACCTATCTATCTATCTATCTATTTAACTTCCTATCTATCTATCTATCTATCACCGCTCTGTTGTCTGTGCTACCTTGCTGCGCACAAGCTGAATGCCACCTTTCCCTCATCACGACAGTGACTGCGTTACTATTGAGCAAAAAGCAATTCTTTGGCATTTTGGCGGGGATGGGGTTTTTGAGGAGGAAGGCACCACATGAAGGCAAGCCTTCCCTATTAGCCGAGCATGTTGCAATTATCTCTTTCAATATTGATGTCTGCTTCCCGGGACAAGAGACGGGAGATGCGAAGCCAGTAAGGCGCAAGGTCAAGGTTACGGAGCTTGTGCGGTATTTTTTTGTGTCTGACCTTCCCGACCTTTCGCTGCTGGACTTGTCTTATACAGTTCCCGCACATCCATCTTGGCAGCGAGGGCTTGGTGGAAGGGATTATTTATTGATTTTCATCAGGTTTTATTATTTTGAGTGCAGCCTGAGTGCAGCCTGTGATATCGAAATGGTCTGATTAATGACTCTCCTAAGATTCACTGTATGATTCATCCAGGCAGTGTGCAAGTGGGGACAAAACAATGGCACTTAAACCTCAGTGTTTATAGTCAATCAATCTGCTCTGACAGTTGCAGAATTGCAGCACAGTCAATTCTTCTTAACCTGTTTGTCACGGAGTTTAATACACTATGGAACAGACAAATCCAAAGGGGTAACAATGTTAGACTTTAAATAGAATCAGTCCCTGAGCTTAACTTTTTATTGTGTCCCATCTGATTGTTATTTCTGCCTCTCTCTCTTTCCCCAGCTACCCTTTCTCCTCCCACCCCAGGCTATTTGACCATGGCAGCCCTCACTCTAGTGGCCAAGGTATTTCCCCCACTCAACTCATCCCCATCTGCAGGTCACTCCCCAAGTTTCAGGGCCCAAATCCAGTTCTGTTAGCCTTAAAGGTCTCCACTGGTCTACCTATGGTGCAGGAAACAGGAGCAGGCCATTCGGCCCTTCGAAACCAACTCCGCTATTCAAATCTGATCACAGCTGATCGTCCAACTCAGTAGCCTGCCCAATTCTTGTGGATGCTTCTCCACAGTCAGCTGGCTATGACAACCTCTATCAGATATGGGAACGTGTCAGCATTTTGGGTATCTAATGTCATCTCCATGACCCCATTTCTAAAATTTGTGGTTGTCATGCCTTGGTGACAATTCATATGGTCAACTGCAATGAGCATTTTGATAGCACCTTTTATGCACTAGAACATACCAAGGTGATTCACCAAGTGAGCTCGGACAGGGAGACTTGTAGCCTCTACTAACCGATCACTTGCCAACTCATCAGCACCTTCTTCTCATGTAGTATATATTGTCATTCCCTTTGAGATTTAGCATTCTTGCAATTCTGTCCTGAGGCATATGAGATGGAAAGCTTTGACATTATGCCACGTTTCTTCGTACGCTCAAACTCTGTCGAGCCAACAGGTTTTGGGCATCCCTGCCACAGAGAGCAGTGGGGGTCAGAGTCCATGTGTATATTTAAGGCTGTAGGGGAATCAAGGGTTATGGGGAAAGGGCGTGAGGAATGGCGGATCGGCCAAGAGCCTATTGAATGGTGGAGCAGGCCGAGGGGCTGAATGGCCTCCCTCTGCTCCTGCCTTATTTACAATGTTTATCAAATTCCCCTTTCAAATGTTATCATTGAATTTGTATCCATTATCTTATCAGGCAGTGAATTCTTTGCCTGAATTAAATTTAATTAAATGAGAAAGCTATTCTAAGCAATTCATTAAAACCTACCTCTTCAGCATTTAAGAGACCATTAGATAATTATTTCAACGGTCACAATATGCATGATGTCATTTTGAGATTGTACAGGACGTTGGTGAGGCCAGTTATAGAGTACAGTGTCCAGTTTTAGTTGCTCTGTTATAGAAAGGATATTATCAGAGAGGTTTAGGAAAGGATTTACCAGGATGTTTGCTGGGAATCGACAGTTTGAGTTATAAAAATAGATTAGAAAGGCTGGAACTTTTTCCCCTGGAGTGTAGGAGGCTGAGGGGTGACCTGATAGAAGTGTTTAAATCATAAGGGGCATAGATAAGGTGAATGACAAAGGCCTTTTTCCAAGGTGGGGGAGTTGAAAACTATTTTTAAGGTGAGAGGAGAAAGATTTAGAAAGGACAGGAGGGGCAGGTTTTTTTTACACGCACAGAGGAATAGTTTGTGTTTGGAATGAACTTCGAGAGAAAGTGGTGCAATGCAGGTCCAATCACAACATTTCAAAGACATTTGGATAAGTTTTTGAATGCAAAAGGTTTGGCGGGATATGGGCCAAGTGTAGGCAAGTCATAAAGTCACAGAGGTTTACAGCATGGAAACAGGCCCTTTGGCCTAACTCGTCCATGCGTCCGCTTTTCACAACTAATGTGGACCCATTTACCTGCATTTGGTCCATATTCTTCCTTACCTACAGTTGTGGTATGGTACACTGACCTTGATATTACTGAGGCCAGGCACCAACTCTCCGACACCTCCTCCTACCGTCCTCTGGATCATGACCTCATGACCCCTGAGCACCAAACCATCGTCTCCCAAGCCATCCGCAACCTCGTCACCCCAGGTGACTTCCCACCCACTGCCTCCAACCTCATCGTTCCCCAACCCCGCAACGCCCGCTACTATCTCCTTCCCACTACTATCTCCTTCCATACATATCCCATTGATGCACCTGTCTGATTGTTTTGTAAATGACACTACCTCTGCTCAAGTCACCCACCACTTTTTTTGTGAAAAAATATGCTCCCTCTGGCCCCTTTTGAATCTTTCCCCTCTCACCTTAAACCAATGCCCTCTTGTTTTACAGTCTCCTACCAAGGGAGAAAGCTGTTGGTGATCTAACTTATCTGGAATTAAGACCCTTGCGATGACCGTGAATCCATTGCTGATTGCCAGAAAACCCCATCTGGTTCACTAATGCCCTTTAGGGAAGGAAACTGACATCTTTACCTGGTCTGGCCTACATGTGACTCCATACCCACAGCAATGCAGCTGACTCTTCACAGCCCTCTAAGGGTGGGCAATAAATGCTGTCTGGCAAGTGATGCCTTCATTGTGTGAATGAATAAATGGCCTTACCTATGCTCCTCATGATTTTAACGACCTCTGTAAGGACATCCCTCAGTCTCCTATGCTCCAGGGTAGAAAGTGCCAGTCTATCCAACCTTCCAGACAAGTTTAGCTTGGGAACATGGCTGGCATGGACTGGTTGGACCGAAGAGTCTGTTTCTGTGCTGAGTGACTCGATGTAGAAACAGGCTGGGGAGTGGCGCTAACTCAGAGAGCTCATTCAGAGATCTAGTGAGGACCAGAGGGGCTGAATGGCCTTATTCTGCACCAGGAAGATTCTGTGATACAAATCCTGTTTTCTTCCCCCGATCTGACCAGGAGAAGCTGCTGGAACATTACTGCTTTTCACACTGTGCCTGTCTTAATGGTTCTTATCGCTGATGATGTGACACTGTCCATTAACAGAGAGAGAAGGAAGAGCTGTGAATACTTTTTGATCCGATTGTGTGACAAGAAAATGAGTGTGGGGGGAAGTTTTGTGTAAAAATAAAAAGACAACAGGTTGGAAATTGATGCTAAGAAGTGACACTTTGAAACGCAGAAGCGAATTGGAAGCCAATTGAAGGAAATTAGTCCCGAAGAGGCGAGTTAATGCAGCGTTGACAATCAGAGTAAACAATGTGCTCATAATCACCTGCAGAATGGTGTTGCAATGGGTACTTTCAGGAAAGACAGTGAAATAGAACCATCCCTTTGAAGGTGGCACAGTCTGCCCGAGGGACAGTGCTGAGCAACGTAGCTCAGAATCGCTGCGAGTTCCAGTCCAAATTGTGTGAAATATTGCAGGGTTAGGGGAGGGGATCATTTGGTAGGACAAAACTTAGGGTCATAAATATAAGGTGGACCTGAATAAACCCAGCAGAGAATTCAGGAGATAGTGATAATGGGAACTGCAGATGCTGGAGAATCTGAGATAATAAAGTGTGAGGCTGGATGAACACAGCAGGTCAAGCAGCATCTCAGGAGCACAAAAGCTGACATTTCTGGCGTAGACCCTTCATCAGAGAGGGGGATGGGGAGAGGGTTCTGGAATAAATAGGGAGAGAGGGGGAGGCGACCAAAGATGGAGAGAAAAGAAGATAGGTGGAGAGGAGAGTATAGGTGGGGAGGTAGGGAGGGGATAGGTCAGTCCAGGGAAGACGGACAGGTCAAGGAGGTGGGATGACGTTAGTAGGTAGGAAATGGAGGTGCGGCTTGGGGTGGGAGGAAGGGATGGGTGAGAGGAAGAACAGGTGAGGGAAGCAGAGACAGGCTGGGCTGGTTTTGGGATGCAGTGGGGGGAGGAGAAGAGTTGGACTGGTTGTGTGGTGCAGTGGGGGGAGGGGACAAACTGGGCTGGTTTTGGGATGCGGTGGGGGAAGGGGAGATTTTGAAGCTCGTGAAGTCCACGTTGATACCATTGGGCTGCAGTGTTCCCAAGCGGAATATGAGTTGCTGTTCCTGCAACCTTCGGGTGGCATCATTGTGGCACTGCAGGAGGCCCATGATGGACATGTCATCTAAAGAATGGGAGGGGGAGTTGAAATGGTTTGCGACTGGGAGGTGCAGTTGTTTATTGCGAACTGAGCGGAGGTGTTCTGCAAAGCGGTCCCCAAGCCTCCGCTTGGTTTCCCCAATGTAGAGGAAGCCACACCGGGTACAATGGATACAGTATACCACATTGGCAGATGTGCGGGTGAACCTCTGCTTAATATGGAAAGTCATCTTGGGGCCTGGGATGGGGGTGAGGGAGGAGGTGTGGGGGCAAGTGTAGCATTTCCTGCGGTTGCAGGGGAAGGTGCCAGGTGTAGTGGGGTTGGAGGGCAGTGTGGAGCGAACAAGGGAGTCACGGAGAGGGTGGTCTCTCTGGAAAGCAGACAACGGTGGAGATGGAAAAATGTCTTGGGTGGTGGGGTTGGATTGTAGATGGCGGAAGTGTCGGAGGATGATGCATTGTATCTGGAGGTTGGTGGGGTGGTGTGTGAGAACGAGGGGGATCCTCTTTGGGCGGTTGTGGCGGGGGCGGCGTGTGAGGGATGTGTTGCCGGAAACGCGGGAGACGTGGTCAAGGGCGTTCTCAACCACTGTTGGGGGAAAGTTGCGGTCCTTGAAGAACTTGGACATCTGGGATGTGCGGGAGTGGAATGCCTCATCGTGGGAGCAGATGCGGCGGAGGTGGAGGAATTGGGAATAGGGGATGGAATTTTTGCAGGAGGGTGGGTGGGAGGAGTTGTATTCTAGGTAGCTGTGGGAGTCGGTGGGCTTGAAATGGACATCAGTTACAAGCTGGTTGCCTGAGATGGAGACTGAGAGGTCCAGGAAGGTGAGAGATGTGCTGGAGATGGCCCAGGTGAACTTGAGGTTGGGGTGGAAGGTGTTGGTGAAGTGGATGAACTGTTCGAGCTCCTCTGGGGAGACATCTTTTCCAAGGGCTGAATTCGGAATCTCAGCAAAACAAAAGGAAATCTGTTCAAAAAATAATCCCACAATCAATGTGTTGTGAAAGCATTGGAGGTAAATGATGATGATGCATCTAAAGGGAAGCTTAATCAACAGAGGGAGGGAGAAGGGGGTGGGGTGAGTGAGAAGGGAGGAGGCCTGCGTTAAGGGCTGACAGTGATACAGTGGCAGTCCCACTGAATTGGCCATCCAGAGGCTAATGTTTGAAGATGTGCGTTCAAACCCCCATGAGGGCAGCTGTAGAATTCAAATTTGATTTCAAAAGTGATTAAAAAGCTAGTCTTTAGGGAAGGAAATCTGCCTGTTCCTAACCCAGTCTGGCCTATATGTGACTCCATGCCCGCAGCAAAGTGGTTGACTCTGAACTGCCCTCTGAAACTACCAACTTGTTCAAGACCCAATTTATTTTACTTTTTTAATTATAATGTACAACTTCTGTAGCCCTGTGGCAGGGCAACTAATAAACATCTCACTCCATTTTTCATGTAACTGTACACGTGACAATAAATTTTCATTCTGTTCTAATTAAGGGTGGACAGCAGATGGTAACCTTGCCAACAATGCCCAAATCCTCTTGAAGATTTAAAAAAAAACTGCACAGACTGGTTGGGCTGCAAAACCTGTTTCTCTGATGTGTATATTTTCCGTATGGCGTTTATTGTGGCTGTTTGCAACTTTTCAGCGCATTGGTGACATTAACCAATTCTGTTTTGCTTCCCACTCTCCAACGAAAAAATCCCATGCAAAGTGAAACCTTCAGCGATGCTGAGTCAGCAACATACAGGGGTCTGGTGGCTCCAAAATAAAAGAACCTCATTGCAAGTCTCCGAGAAGGATAAAGTTGGCCTGGAAGTTGAGAAGGAGAAATTTATTCATTCACAGGAGATGGACATCCCTGGCCAAACCAGCATTTATTACCAATCCCCAATTGCATTGCCTGTCAACCCCATTGCTGTGGGTCGGAGTCATATATAGGCCAGACCGGGTAAGGATGGTCGTTTCCTTCCCTGAAGGACATTATTGAACCAAATGGGGTTTTCCTGACAATCAACAATTGATTAACTTCCTATTCCCAGGCATTTATCGGATTCAAATCCCACCATCTGCCATGGTGGGATTTGAACCCCAGTCCCCAGAACGTTAGTGGGGTCTCTAGATTAAAGTTTCGAAAGAATACCATGATGTCAGCTGGTGCAGGAATTGAACCCATGCTCCTGGCATCACGTTGCAACGTGAACCAGTTATCCACCCAACTGAACTAACTGGCCCTCCACTGTAGAATGGGCAGTTAGTTTAGAAACATAGGAGATAGGAGCAGGAGGAGGCCATTCAGCCCTTCTAGCTCTCTGTGCCATTCTTCACGATCATAGCTGATTGCCCAACTCAAAAGCCTAACCCTGCTTTCTCTCTACAACCTTTGGTCCCATTCGCCCGAAGTGCTAAATCTCATCGTCTCTTGAGTACATCCAATGTTTTGGCATCAACTATTTCCTGCGATATTGAACACCACAGGCTCACCACTCTTTGGGTGAAGAAATGTCTCCTCAACTCCGTCCTAGATGGTCTACCCCGAATCCTGTGTAATGCAGAGTGACACAGAAAATTTGTGTTCAGTTCCTGTACCAGATGAGGTTACCATGAAGGACTCACCTTCTCGACTGACGCCCCCTCCACCTGAGGCATGGTGACTCTCAGGATGAACTCACTGCCAATCATCTCTCTCTAAGAGAGCTATGGTCCACATGGAAGCTTTATTATTTTACAAGGCTGCTAATGTTCCAAGTCCCTTGTGCATCTACTTTATTCTTAATGCAGCGAGAAGGTATCTCACGCTCCGTAATTTGGTGGACTCTTCATTTACACAAAAGTGCATGTCAGACTGAATGCAACTCTCCCAGGCAATGTTTCACAACTGCCCCTCTTTGATGATCCATCACGCTCTCTGCTCTGCTGAGTGTCATCAATTACATCATCATTAACTTCTCCAAGTCCAATTATACCATGGAACAGATTGCGAAACCTCATGTATGCAAGAAGGTATGCAGCAGGAGTAGGCCATTCAGCCCCTCATGGCTACTCCACCATCTACTAAAATTGTGGCCAATCTTTTACTCCAAGCACACTTTCCTCGGTCATTTCCAAACTTCTTAATTATTTTAGATTGCAAGAATCCATCAATGTCAGACTTGAACATCGACTTGAATATGTTAACAGGGGCATCCCCAGTCCTTGCGGAGAGAAAATTCCAAAGATTCACACTGTTTAAGTGAAGTTTTCCTGATCTCATTCACAGAGTCATAGGGTCATACAGCAGGGAAACAGACCTTCAGTTCACCAGTCCATGCCAACCATAATCCTCAACTAAACCAGTCCCACCTGCCTTCTCCAAGCCCATGTCCCTCTAAATCTTTCCTATTCATGGACTTAGCCAAATGTCTTTTAAACATCGTAACTCTACCAGCATCCACCACTTCCTCTGGAAGTTCTTTCCACGGACGAACCACTTTCTATCTAATGAAATTGTCCCTGTTGTCTTTTTAAATCTTTCTCCTTTCACCTTAAAAATATGCCCCCTTGCCTTGAAATCCCCCACCCGAGGGAAAAGGCATCCACCATTCACCTATCTATATCCTTCATAATATTATAAATATTTATATGGTCACCTCTCAACCTCCTACACGCCAATTAAAAAAGTCGCAGCCTATCCAGCCTTTCTTGAGGACTCAAGCCTTCCATGTCTGGCAACATCCCAATAAATCTCCTCTGAACTTCCACTAGTTTAATAATATCCTTCCCGTAACAGGGTGACCAGAACTGGACACTGTACTCTACAGAAGGCTTCACCAACATCTTGATAAGATCCTCCCAAGATTCATAGACAGAGAGAAGTTATCTCTCTGGCCAGGCTGTTCTAGAACATGAGTACAGTCTCAGGATAAGGGAGACAGTCAATAGGACTGAGATGCACAGAAACTTCCTCTCTCTAATAACTATAAATCTTTGAAATCCTCCATCCCCAGGAAGGTACGGTTGGTCCATTTTCAAATGGATTAATGGCTGAAGGGGCACTGCACTGAGGCATCAGCTTTGACTCATTCCTCACTGTGGGACTGAGACTTGGAACCTACTGACCAAGAGGCAGATGTACTACCAATTGAGCCTGGGTTCTCACGACAGACACTAATTGGCAGACAAAGAGCCAGAGCATCTTACAAGAAGGGCAGATACAATGGAGGAGAGATTTGGGGGGGAATTCTAGAGATTAAAGCCTCAGTGGTGGTGCCAATGATGTGGTGAAGAAAATGAGAATGCACATAGCGTTTTCAAAGAGTTGAACAGGAGGAGAGAGTCCATCTATTATTTTCTGTCACATCTTGGTGTGACTGCTTCCATCTCGTCTAGATGATGTTTAACCAATTGATTCCATTTCCAACACAGGGCACTGAAGTGAATTGAATCATTAAGTAATCCTTGGGCATCCATACATAGGGGCTACACCAGAACACTAAAGCCTCTGGGAGCTTGGTAACTTATACCCCATTATGGTTCAATGGTAACACTGTTCCCCCCAGTTCTGATGTTTGTGGGTTCACGTCTCACTTGAGGAACCTGTGTGCATAATTCCACTGATAACTTCTTTGAAGAACAGAGTGAGCTGTGCACCAGTCATATTGGGAGCTGGGCATGTATCTGGGCTAGTAATCCAAGGATTCTGGTGAGGCGAGTTCAAATCCCAATGTAGGAATCAAAAGGTTTGGCATTAAAAGTCTATTGGTGACCATGGAATGGTAGCTTTTCTTTTGGAAAGGGTATCCATCTGGTTCATCAATGCCTTCAGGGAAGGGAATCTGTCATTTTCACCTGGTCTGGCCTACATATGATTCCAGATCCACAGCAATATGTGGCTGAGTCTGAAATGGCCCAGCCAGCCACTCAGTTCATGAACAAGCTGAGCAAGAAACAAATCAGAAATGTCCACAGCCCATGAAACAAATTTTCATTTGAAGGTTCAGCCCTTCAGATTGAACTAAGCCACCTGCCTGCAACCCCAGCTTGAGTTAGAACTTCTCATGTGGTATTTTTCAAGGAAAAGCCGATCTGTGGTGCTAATGCCCTACGTATATTTCTCAAATAAACCTCTCTTGACAGACTTCCAGACTTATGATATCCAACGCCTAGAAGGACAAAGGCAGCGGGTACATGGGAACACCACCCCCTGCAAAGCCCCCTCCAAGTCAACACAGTGTGGGGCTGGAGGGGACACATTAGGTCAGGCAGCATCAGAGGAGCAGGAATATTGACATTTTGGGTTGGGACGCTTCAGCAATCCTGTATTGTCACCAAGCCACTAAGTTCCAGTTAGGACTTCAGCGCTGTTTCGATATCTCATTAATTACATGTGAAAAGAATATTTTTATTTGTGTTTGCAATGAATGGATGATGCCAAGTGCAAGGAGACAACATATTGTAACTCAACGCTTTTCTTCTCTCAGAATTCTCCCTCTTCCCTTACCTCCTCCTCCAAACCTTCAGACCAGGGGAAGCCATTCAGCCTATCAATTCCATTCTGTCATTCAATCAACTCTTGGTTGATTTGATGGCTGCCTTTCCACACTGCTTTGGCTCTGACTCCAGCATCTGCAGTTCTTTGCTATCCAGGAGCGACTGAAGTCGCCTCCGAGCCACTCACCATCCTGACTTGGAAATATATTGCCCCCGTTCCTATTGATCCTCCACTGGGTCAAAAACCTGGAGCTCCCCTTACGAATAATAGCCCAAGAACTGCAATAGTTCAAGAGAGAAGCTCAACACCATTATCTGCAACTC